>NC_041229.1:32111732-32115422 GCF_002837175.3 Physeter macrocephalus
GTGAACACAGCCTGAAGGGGTTAGTGCGCCACGGCTAGCCGGGAGGGAGTCCGGGAGAAGTCTGGAGCTGCCGAAGAGGCAAGAGACTTTTTCTTCCCTCTTTGCTTCCTTGGGTGCGAGGAGAGGGGTTTAAGCGCTATGCTTAAAGGAACTCCACAGACGGGTGCGAGCAGCGGCTAACAGCACGGACCCCAGAGATAAGCATGAGACACTAAGGCTGCTGCTGCCACCACCAAGAAGCCTGTGTGCAAGCAGAGGTCACTATCCACACCTCCCCTGCTGGGAGCCTGTGCAGCCTGCCACTGCCAGGGTCCCGGGATCCAGGGACAACTTCCCCAGGGAGAATGCACGGCGCGCCTCAGGCTGGTGCAATGTTATGCCAACCTCTGCCGCCGCAGGCTCGCCCCGCATCTGTACCCCTCCTTCCCCCCTGACTGAGTGAGCCAGAGCCCCGAATCAGCGGCTCCTTGAACCCTGTCCTGTCAGAGCGAAAAAGAGAAGCCCTCCAGCGACCTACATGCAGAGGCGGGGCCAAATCCAAAGCTGAACCCCGGGAGCAGTGCGAACAAAGAAGAGAAAGGGAAATTTATCCCAGCAGCCTCAGAAGCAGCGGATTAAATCTCCACAATCAACTTGATGTACCCTGCAACGGAGGAAAACCTGAATAGACAACGAATCATCCCAAATTGAGGAGGTGGACTTTGAGATCAAGATATATTATTTTTTCCCCTTTTCCTCTTTTTGTGAGTGTTTATGTGTATGCTTCTGTGTGAGATTTCGTCTGTATAGCTTTGCTTTCACCATTTGTCCTAGGGTTCTGTCCATCTGTTGTTTATTTTTTTCTACTTAAAAAATTTTTTTTCTTAATAATTATTTTTTATTTTAATAACTTTATTTTATCTTACTTTATTTTTATTTTACCCTTTCTTTCTTTCTTTCTTTCTTTCTTTCTTTCTTTCTTTCTTTCTTTCTTTCTACTTTTTCTCCCTTTTATTCTGAGCCGTGTGGATGAAACGCTCTTGGTGCTGAGGCCAGGAGTCAGTGCTGTGCCTCTGAGGTGGGAGAGCCAACTTCAGGACACTGGTGCACAAGAGACCTCCCAGCTCCACATAATATCAAACGGCGAAAATCTCCCAGAGATTTCCATCTCAACGTCAAGGCCCAGCTTCACTCAACGACCAGCAAGCTACA
Source organism: Physeter macrocephalus (assembly GCF_002837175.3). Classification (NCBI taxonomy): domain Eukaryota; kingdom Metazoa; phylum Chordata; class Mammalia; order Artiodactyla; family Physeteridae; genus Physeter; species Physeter macrocephalus. The sequence continues at coordinate 32,112,924 of NC_041229.1, forward strand.
GTGCTGGACACCCTATGCCAAACAGCTAGCAAGACAGGAACACAACCCCACCCATTAGCAGAGAGACTGCCTAAAATCATAAGAGCACAGACACCCCAAAAAACAGCACCAGACATGGACCTGCCCACCAGAAAGACAAGATCCAGCCTCATCCACCAGAACACAGTCACTAGTCCCCTCCACCAGGAACCTACACAACCCACTGAACCAACTTTAGCCACTCAGGACAGACAGCAAAAACAACAAGAACTAAGAACCTGCATCCTGCAAAAAGGAGGCCCCAAACACAGTAAGATAAGCAAAATGAGAAGACAAAAAAAACACAGCAGATGAAGGAGGAAGATAAAAACCCACCAGACCTAACAAATGAAGAGGAAATAGGCAGTCTACCTGAAAAAGAATTCAGATTAATGATAGTAAAGATGATCCAAAATCTTGGAAATAGAATAGAGAAAATGCAAGAAACATTTAACAAGGACCTGGAAGAACTAAAGAGGAAACAAGCAATGATGAACAACACAATAAATGAAATAGAGTCCCACACAGGATAAATCCAAGGAGAAACATGACAAGACACATATTAATCAAACTATCAAAAATTAAATACAAAGAAAACATATTAAAAGCAGCAAGGGAAAAACAACAAATAACACCCAAGGGAATCCCAATAAGGTTAACAGCTGATCTTTCAGCAGAAACTGTGGAAACCAGAAGGGAGTGGCAGGACATATTTAAAGTGATGAAGGAGAAAAACCTACAACCAAGATTACTCTACCCAGCAAGGATCTCATTCAGATTTGATGGAGAAATTAAAACCTTTACAGACAAGCAAAAGCTGACAGAGTTCAGCACCACCAATCCAGCTTTACAACAAATGCTAAAGGAACTTCTCTAGGCAGGAAAAACAAGAGAAGGAAAAGACCTAAAATAACAACCCCAAACAATTAAGAAAATGGGAATAGGAACATACATATCGATAATTACCTTAAATGTAAATGGATTAAATGCTCCCACCAAAACACACAGACTGGCTGATGGATACAAATACAAGACCCATATATATGCTCTCTACATGAGACCCACTTCAGACCTAGGGACACATACACACTGAAAGAGAGGGGATGGAAAAAGATATTCCATGCAAATGGAAATCAGAAAAAAGCTGGAGTAACAATTCTCATATCAGACAAAATAGACTTTAAAATAAAGGCTATTACAAGAGACAAAGAAGGACACTACATAATGATTGCTGTCTACAAGAGACCCACTTCAGACCTAGGGACACATACAGACTGAAAGTGAGGGGATGGAAAAAGATATTCCATGCAAATGGAAATCAGAAGAAAGCTGGAGTAGCAATTCTCATATCAGACAAAATAGACTTTAAAGTAAAAACTATTACAAGAGACAAAGAAGGACACTATATAATGATCAAGGGTTCGATCCATGAAGAAGATATAACAATTGTAAATATTTATGCACCCAACATAGGAGCACCTCAATACATAAGGCAAATACTAACAGCCATAAAAGGGGAAATCGACAGTAACACAATCATAGTAGGGGACTTTAACACCCCACTTTCACCAATGGACAGATCATCCAAAATGAAAATAAATAAGGAAACACAAGCTTTAAATGATACATTACACAAGATGGACTTAATTGATATTTATAGGACATTCCATCCAAAAACAACAGAATACACATTTTTCTCAAGTGCTCATGGAACATTCTCCAGGATAGATCATATATTGGGTCACAAATCTAGCCTTGGCAAATTTAAGAAAATTGAAATCATATCAAGTATCTTTTCCAACCACAACGCTATGAGACTAGATATCAATTACAGGAAAAGATCTGTAAAAAATACAAACACATGGAGGCTAAACAATACACTACTTAATAACGAAGTGATCACTGAAGAAATCAAAGAGGAAATCAAAAAATACCTAGAAACAAAGGACAATGGAGACATGACCACCCAAACCCTATGTCCAGACTCATCAAGAATAAAAGGGAGAAGACTCAAATCAATAGAATTAAAAATGAAAAAGAAGTAACACCTGACACTGCAGAAATACAAAAGATCATGAGAGATCACTACAAGCAACTGTATGCCAAAAAAATGGACAACCTGGAAGAAATAGACAAATTCTTCGAAATGCACAACCTGCCAAGACTGAATCAGGAAGAAATAGAAATTCTAAGAGGGACGTTTATAGCAATACAATCCTACCTTAAGAAACAGGAAATATCTTGAATAAACAACCTAACCTTACACCTAAAGCATTAGAGAAAGAAAAACAAACAAAAAAAAATGAAAACACAACAATCCAAAACCTATGGGATAGCACTGAAATTGAAACTGTGATTTAAAATCTTCCAAAAAACAAAAGCCCCGGACCAGATGGCTTCATAGGCGAATTCTATCAAACATCTAGAGAAGAACTAACACCTATCCTTCTCAAACTCTTCCAAAATATAGCAGAGGGAGGA
>NC_041229.1:32115493-32116464 GCF_002837175.3 Physeter macrocephalus
AAAGATGCTACCAGAAAACTACTAGAGCTAATCAATGAATTTGGTAAAATAGCAGGAAACAAAATTAATGCACAGAAATCTCTCGCATTCCTATACACTAATGATAAAAAATCTGAAAGTGAAATTAAAAAAACACTCCCATTTACCATTGCAACGAAAATAATAAAATATCTAGGAATAAACCTACCTAAGGAGACAAAAGACCTGTATGCAGAAAATTATAAGACACTGATGAAAGAAATTAAAGATGATACAAATAGATGGAGAGATATACCATGTTCTTGGATTGGAAGACTCAACATCATGAAAATGACTCTACTACCCAAAGCAATCTACAGATTCAATGCAATCCCTATCGAACTACCACTGGCATTTTTCAGAGAACTAGAACAAAAAATTTCACAATTTGTATGGAAACAGAAAAGACCCTGAACAGCCAAAGTAATCTTGAGAAAAAAAAACGGAGCTGGAGGAATCAGGCTCCCTGACTTCAGACTATACTACAAAGCTACAGTAATCAAGACAGTATGGTACTGGCACAAAAACAGAAACATAGATCAATGGAACAGCATAGAAAGCCCAGAGATAAACCCACATACATACGGTCACCTTATCTTTTATAAAGGAGGCAGGAATATACCGTGGAGAAAGAACAGCCTCTTCAATAAATGTTGCTGGGAAAACTGGACAGGTACATGTAAAAGTATGAGCTTAGAACACTCCCTAACACGATACACAGAATTAAGCTCAAAATGGATTAAAGACCTAAATGTAAGGCCAGAAACTATCAAACTCTTAGAGGAAAACGTAGGCAGAACACTCTATGACATAAATCACAGGAAGATCCTTTTGACCCACCTCCTAGAGAAATGGAAATAAAAACAAAACTAAACAAATGGGACCTAATGAAAATTAAAAGCTTTTGCACAGCAAAGGAAACCATAAACAAGATCAAAAGACAACCCTCAGAA
>NC_041229.1:32117001-32137202 GCF_002837175.3 Physeter macrocephalus
TACCATATGCTAACACATATATCTGGAATCTAAGAAAAAAAATGTCATGAAGAACTTAGGGGTAAGACGGGAATAAAGACACAGATCTACTAGAGAATGCACTTGAGGTTATGGTGAAGGGGAAGGGGAAGCTGTGACAAAGTGAGAGAGTGGCATGGACATATACACACTACCAAATGTAAAATAGATAGCTAGTGGGAATCAGCCACATAGCACAGGGAGATATGCTCGGTGCTTTGTGACCACCTAGTGGGGTGGGATAGGGAGTGTGGGAGGGAGGGAGACACAAGAGGGAAGAGATATGGGAACATATGTATATGTATAACTGATCCACTGTGTTATAAAGCAGAAACTAACACACCATTGTAAAACAATTATACTCCAATAAAGAAGTTTTAAAAAAAAAAGAAAGAATGATAGACTCTTAGAAACTAATGAGTTAAAAAAGAGAAAAATAGGGTTTCCCTGGTGGCGCAGTGGTTGCGTGTCTGCCTGCTGATGCAGGGGAACCAGGTTCGCGCCCCAGTCTGGGAGGATCCCACATGTCGCAGAGCGGCTGGGCCCGTGAGCCATGGCCGCTGGGCCTGCGCATCCAGAGCCCGTGCTCTGCAGCGGGAGAGGCCACAGCAGAGGGAGGCCCGCATACCACAAAAAAAAAAAAAAAAAAAGAGAAAAATAACCTCAGAGATCAAGATCTCCAAGGAGTAGGAGAATGTTGAGCTCACTTTCCCTCATGAACAGATAAAAAATACATCTATGTGTGCAATAATTGTCACTGAAAACAGACTGGACACTGGCAGAAAGACTCTTATACAATCAAAGCTGTAAAAAAGAGCTACATGGAATCAGGTAGGAAGAAAAGAGAAGCGATCAGGTTTGGACCTGTGCCCCTGGGAGGGGACACAGAGAACTATGGGGATTACATGGGATTGCAGATCCTCCCTGGGGAATTAGTGATTTGAACTACATATTGGGTGCCCCAACCCTTGGGATTGATGCCAGGAGGATGAGTATACTTAAGTGGTTTGAAAGCCAGTAGGACTGACAGTGGAGTTGTAAGAAAAGTGTGTGACTCCATGTATACACACTTGCTTACTCCCAAAACAAGGTGGCAGAAGCAGATTGAAATGCCTGGAACTCTGGCTGGTTTCCTGTGACTGCCCCAGGGCACACAGGCCAAGCCAAGCACCCACTTTGGCATGTCTAACTCCTGCACAGCTTCACACTAGTGCAAAAGCTGCTGTTGCCAAGGAGAGTGTGCCATTGAGGGGTATGGAGCCGACTTGGACCTGGCACAGCCTCCAAACTGGATGAGGGCAGCCATTACATGCATTCATGGAGATGACAGATTGGGAGCAGTCTGGAGCACTAACTGGTGTGACAGTTCTGCCTTAGCACACACCTTGGCCCATGCCAAGCAACCACTCTGGCCTCTCTTGCTTCAGTGCTGCTCCCCTCTGGGGCAAATTTACCACTGATGGGATGGGGAAGAGAGCACACTTAGACGGACTGGAACTAGCTCAGACATGACCTCCAGGGCTTCTGCTCCAGCACCTTGTGACCCTAAGGTGGTGACAGCCACTGAGCATAGGAATAGTCCCAGCTCACATCAAGGTGATAGCTGCCAACACACCCTGGGGGAATATGTGACCCATGCTCACTTCAGATCCAGCTCTCCCACCAAAGACACTAGACACATATAGACTGCATAAGGACACTTTCACACAAGGATACCCATTTAGACCAGGGCAACTGTTTCACCTAATTTCATAGACAGAGAAAGTTAAGCAAGATGAGAAAACAGAGGAAAAAACAACTAATAAAACAAATAAATAATTTACCCGATAAAGAGTTCAAGGCATTAGTAATAAGAATGCTAATGGAACTAAGGAAAAGAATAGATAACCACGTGAGAATTTTAACAAGGAACAAGAAAATATTTTTTTTTAAAAAGTCAGAGCTGAAGAATACAATAACTGAAATGAAAAACCACTAGAAGGAATGAACAGCAGATTAGATGATACATAAGAAAGCATAAGTGATCTGGAAGATAGAATAATGGAAATCACTCAATAAGAAGAGCAAAAAGGAAAAAAAATTTTTAAAAATGATTATAGTTTATATGACATCAGAGACAAAATCAAGCATACTAACATTCACATTATAGGGGGTCCCAGAAATAGAAGAGAGAAAGAAAAGGATCAGAAATGTATATGATGAAATTGTGGCTGAAAACTTCCTAAACCTGAAGGAGGAGACAGATATCCAAGAGTCCCAAACAAAAAGAATCCAGAGGAGTCAAGGCAGAGTAGGAGGACATGGAGTTCACATCTCCTAAAAACTAAGGCACCTACCAGGCACTGGTGGGGGACCTCCGACACCTAACGGGATGAGAAGAATCACTGTGCAACCGGGTAGGATGTGGAGGGAAAGGAGTGGGGGAAGAAAAGTGGAGGCGGAACAGGACCAGCACCCTGAGGGGCACCTGGGGGAGGGGAGGGGTTCCCATGATCAGAGGGGCCCACCCACAGAGTGGGGATTAGCAGAGATGGGGAGAGACATTTGGAGGATTGGAGGGGAATGAAGCTAGTGTGTCCCTTGCCCGCATGGGCCCCAGCAAGTCTGCTGGTGTCCCAGGCCTAAATCTCAGCCCTTTGGGGTCCCCTCCAGCCACACTAGTCCTGGGAGCATGGGAGTGAGGAAAATGGGGAGGAAAAGTGCAGGCGGGATAGGACCAATGCCCCTGAGGGGAGGTGGTTGGGGGGAAGGGTTCCCACGCTTGGAGGGGCCTATGCACAGAATGGGGATTAGCAGAGATGGGGAGAGACATTTGGAGGATTGGAGGGGAATGAAGCTAGTGTGTCCCTTGCCCGCATGGGCCCCAGCAAGTCTGCTGGTGTCCCAGGCCTAAATCTCAGCCCTTTGGGGTCCCCTGGCCCGTGAGCCATGGCCGCTGGGCCTGCGCATCCAGAGCCCGTGCTCTGCAGCGGGAGAGGCCACAGCAGAGGGAGGCCCGCATACCACAAAAAAAAAAAAAAAAAAAGAGAAAAATAACCTCAGAGATCAAGATCTCCAAGGAGTAGGAGAATGTTGAGCTCACTTTCCCTCATGAACAGATAAAAAATACATCTATGTGTGCAATAATTGTCACTGAAAACAGACTGGACACTGGCAGAAAGACTCTTATACAATCAAAGCTGTAAAAAAGAGCTACATGGAATCAGGTAGGAAGAAAAGAGAAGCGATCAGGTTTGGACCTGTGCCCCTGGGAGGGGACACAGAGAACTATGGGGATTACATGGGATTGCAGATCCTCCCTGGGGAATTAGTGATTTGAACTACATATTGGGTGCCCCAACCCTTGGGATTGATGCCAGGAGGATGAGTATACTTAAGTGGTTTGAAAGCCAGTAGGACTGACAGTGGAGTTGTAAGAAAAGTGTGTGACTCCATGTATACACACTTGCTTACTCCCAAAACAAGGTGGCAGAAGCAGATTGAAATGCCTGGAACTCTGGCTGGTTTCCTGTGACTGCCCCAGGGCACACAGGCCAAGCCAAGCACCCACTTTGGCATGTCTAACTCCTGCACAGCTTCACACTAGTGCAAAAGCTGCTGTTGCCAAGGAGAGTGTGCCATTGAGGGGTATGGAGCCGACTTGGACCTGGCACAGCCTCCAAACTGGATGAGGGCAGCCATTACATGCATTCATGGAGATGACAGATTGGGAGCAGTCTGGAGCACTAACTGGTGTGACAGTTCTGCCTTAGCACACACCTTGGCCCATGCCAAGCAACCACTCTGGCCTCTCTTGCTTCAGTGCTGCTCCCCTCTGGGGCAAATTTACCACTGATGGGATGGGGAAGAGAGCACACTTAGACGGACTGGAACTAGCTCAGACATGACCTCCAGGGCTTCTGCTCCAGCACCTTGTGACCCTAAGGTGGTGACAGCCACTGAGCATAGGAATAGTCCCAGCTCACATCAAGGTGATAGCTGCCAACACACCCTGGGGGAATATGTGACCCATGCTCACTTCAGATCCAGCTCTCCCACCAAAGACACTAGACACATATAGACTGCATAAGGACACTTTCACACAAGGATACCCATTTAGACCAGGGCAACTGTTTCACCTAATTTCATAGACAGAGAAAGTTAAGCAAGATGAGAAAACAGAGGAAAAAACAACTAATAAAACAAATAAATAATTTACCCGATAAAGAGTTCAAGGCATTAGTAATAAGAATGCTAATGGAACTAAGGAAAAGAATAGATAACCACGTGAGAATTTTAACAAGGAACAAGAAAATATTTTTTTTTAAAAAGTCAGAGCTGAAGAATACAATAACTGAAATGAAAAACCACTAGAAGGAATGAACAGCAGATTAGATGATACATAAGAAAGCATAAGTGATCTGGAAGATAGAATAATGGAAATCACTCAATAAGAAGAGCAAAAAGGAAAAAAAATTTTTAAAAATGATTATAGTTTATATGACATCAGAGACAAAATCAAGCATACTAACATTCACATTATAGGGGGTCCCAGAAATAGAAGAGAGAAAGAAAAGGATCAGAAATGTATATGATGAAATTGTGGCTGAAAACTTCCTAAACCTGAAGGAGGAGACAGATATCCAAGAGTCCCAAACAAAAAGAATCCAGAGGAGTCAAGGCAGAGTAGGAGGACATGGAGTTCACATCTCCTAAAAACTAAGGCACCTACCAGGCACTGGTGGGGGACCTCCGACACCTAACGGGATGAGAAGAATCACTGTGCAACCGGGTAGGATGTGGAGGGAAAGGAGTGGGGGAAGAAAAGTGGAGGCGGAACAGGACCAGCACCCTGAGGGGCACCTGGGGGAGGGGAGGGGTTCCCATGATCAGAGGGGCCCACCCACAGAGTGGGGATTAGCAGAGATGGGGAGAGACATTTGGAGGATTGGAGGGGAATGAAGCTAGTGTGTCCCTTGCCCGCATGGGCCCCAGCAAGTCTGCTGGTGTCCCAGGCCTAAATCTCAGCCCTTTGGGGTCCCCTCCAGCCACACTAGTCCTGGGAGCATGGGAGTGAGGAAAATGGGGAGGAAAAGTGCAGGCGGGATAGGACCAATGCCCCTGAGGGGAGGTGGTTGGGGGGAAGGGTTCCCACGCTTGGAGGGGCCTATGCACAGAATGGGGATTAGCAGAGATGGGGAGAGACCTTCAGGGGATTGGGGGATTAGAGGAGAATGTGGCTAACATTTCCCCTGCCCACTCAGGCCCCAATGAGTCTGCTGGGGTCCCAGGCATGAACCTCTGCCCTCCAGGTCCCCTCCATTGGTACTGAGTATAAGTCCTGCCCCCCACCACACACCCCCAGGGCCTTTTCCAGCTGTGCAGGTCCTGAGCCTAGTACCTGTCCCTGGCTAAGCCCTCCCCCCACAAGCCTGCCCCCCAAGGCCTTTTCCAGCCTTTTTTTTATTGTTTTCGTTCTGTCTTGCCTTGTTGTTGCTGTTTCATTTATATTTTTATTTTCTCCAATATATTTTTTATATTTCTAATTTTACTTTATTGTTTATTCTCTGTTATTCTTCTGTTCTTTTATTTTTTTCCATGCTGGGTAGTTTGTAGCATCTTGTTTTCAAGGCTGGGGGTTGGGCCTGAAATCCTGCAGTGGGAACTCCAACTCCAAACCACTGGACTAACAGAGAACCTCAGACCCCAGGGAATATTCATTGGAGTGAGGTCTTCCAGAGGTCCTCAACTCAGCACCAAGACCTGGCTCCACCTCACTGCCTGCAAACTCCAGTGCTGGACCCTTCAGGCCAAACAACCAGTAAGACATGAACACAGCCCCACCCATCAAAAAAAATGAGACAACAAAAAAAGATGTTACAGAAGAAGGAACAAGGTAAAAACCTATAAGACCAAATAAATGAAGAGGAAATAGGCAACCTACCTGAAAAAGAATTCAGAATAATGATAGTAAAGATGATCAAATATCTCAGAAATAGAATGGAGGCCCAAGATTGAGAAAATACAAGAAATGTTTAACAAGGACTTAGAATAACTCAAGAACAAACAAATGGTGATAGAGAACACAATAACTCAAATGAAAAATGCACTAGAAAGAATCAAGAGCAGAATAACTGAAGCAGAAGAAAGAATAAGTGAGCTAGAAGAGAAGATGGTAGAAATAACTGCCAAGGAGCAGAATAAAGGAAAAAGAATGAAAACAGTAGCAGAGACCTCTGGGACAACATTAAATGCACCAACATTTGAATTATAGGGGTCCCAGAAGAAGAAGAGAAAGAAAAATGGTCTGAGAAAATATGTGAAGACATTATAGTCAAAAATTTCCCTAACATCAGAAAGGAAATAGCCAATCAAGCCCAGGAAGCACAGAGAGTCCCATACAGGATAAACCCAAGAGAAACACACTGAGACAATATTAATCAAATTAACAAATATTAAATACAAATAAAAATATTAAAATCAGCAAAGGAAAAGCAACAAATAACATACAAGGGAACCCACATAAGGTTATTAGCTGCTCTTTCAGATAAAACTCTGCATGCCAGAAGGGAGTGGTGGGATATATTTAAAGTGATGAAGGGGAAAAACGTAAAACCAAGATTATTCTCCCCAGCAAGGCTCTCATTCAGTTTTGACAGAGAAATCAAAAGCTTTTACAGACAAGCAAAAACTAAGAGAATTCAACACCACCAGGCCAGCTTTACAACAAATTCCAAAAGAACTTATCTAGGCAAGAAACACAAGAGAAGAAAAAGATCTCTAAAAACAAACTCAAAACAATTAAGAAAATGGTAATAGGAACATACATAAAGATAATTACCTTAAATGAAAATGGATTAAACACTCCAACCAAAAGACACAGACTGGCTGAATGGATACAAAAACAAGACCCATATATATTCATTGCAGTACTATTTACAATAGCCAGGACATAGAAACAACCTAAATGTCCATCTACAGATGAATGGATAAAGAAGATGTGATACATATATACAATGAAATATTACTCAGCCATAAAAAGGAAAGAAATTTAGTCATTTGTAGAGATGTGGATGCACCTAGAGTCTGTCATACAGAGTGAAATAAGTCAGAAAGAAAAAAAGAAATATTGTATATTAACGCATATATGTGGAATCTAGAAAAATGGTACAGATGAACCTATTTGCAGGGCAGTAATAGAGACACAGACATGTGGCCACAGTTGGGGAAGAGGAAGGTGGGATGAATTGGGAGATTAGGATTGACATATATAAACTACCATGTGTAAAATAGACAGCTAGTGGGAACCTGATGTATAGCACAGGGAGCTCAGCTTGGTGCTCTGTGATGACCTAGATGGGTGGGATGGGGGGTGTGGGAGGGAGGTGCAAGAGGGAAGGGATATATGTGTACATACTGCTGATTCACTTCGCTTTACAGCAGAAACTAACACAACATTGTAAAGCAACTATACTCCAATAAAAAAAGAAGACTTCAAAGAGACCCATTTCAAGACATATCATAATTAAAAGGCAAAAGTAAAAGATAAACAGAGAATTCTAAAGGCAGCAAGAGAAACCAAATAGTTACATACAAGGCTAGCAGCAGACTTTTTTGCAGAAACTTTGCAGGCCAGAGGGAGTGGCATGATATATTAAATTGCTAAAAGGGAAAAACCTGCAACCTGGGATAGTCTACACAGCAAGATTATCATGCAGAATTGAAGGAGAGATACAGAACGTCTCAGAAAAGCAAAAACTAAAAGAGTTCATCAGTAATTAACCTATGCTAAAAGAAATGTTAAAAGCTCTTCTCTAAATTTAAAAGAAAAGGTTATATCAAGAAACAAGATTTATAGAAAAGGAAAAAATCTACCTAGTAAAGGTAAATATACAGTAAATGCTGTCAATCCACCACTTAAATAAGCTACTACAAGGATTAAAAGAGAAAAATTGCAAAATCAACTATAGCTAAAATAAACATTTAAGGGATAAACATGAAGATATAAAATATGACATCAAAAACACAAAATGTGTGGGAGAGAACTAAAAACATGTATATCTTTTAGACAGATCATTCAGACAGAATAAGGAAAGTGGTCTTATGACAAATTAGACCTGTTGAACTTAATAGGTATCTACAGAACATTCCACCCCAAAACAGCAGAATACACATTCTTTTCAAGTGCACATAAAATGCTATCCAGGTTAGACCATGTGCTATAGCACAAAACAAGTCTCAACAAATTTAAGAGGACAGAAATTATATACAGCATTTTTTTCTGACCACAAGGGTATGAAACTAGTATGGGGGGGAAATGGAAAAAATACAAACAAATATGAAGACAGTAAATAACATGCCATTAAAAAACCCATGACCAATGAAGAAATCAAAGAGAAAATCAGAAAATACCTCAAGACAAATGAAAATGAAAAACCCAACTTTCCCAAATCTAAGGGATGTAGGAAAAGCACTTCTAAGAGTAACATTTTTAGTGATACAGGCTTACCTCAAGAAACAAGAAAAATCACAAATAAACACCCTATTGTACCATCAAAAGTAATTAGAAAAAGAAGAACAAACAAACCCAAAAATCAGAAGTAGGAAGAAAATAACAAAGATCAGAAAATAAATACATAAAATAGACATTAAAAAATCATAGAAAAGATCCATAAAATCAAGAGTTGTTTTTTTTAAAAGATAAACAAAATTGATAAGCCTTTAGCCAGGCTCATTAAGGAAAAAAGAGAGAGGACCCAAATAAGCAAAGTAAGAAATAAAAGAGGAGAAATTGCAACTGATATCAAAAAATAGAAATATGAACAGTTACATAAAAACAAATTGGACCACCTAGAAGACATGGATAAATTTGTAGAAACATACAGTCTTCCCAGATGGACTAGGAAGAAATAGACAATCTGAACAGACCAAATACTAGCAGTGAAACTGAGTTGGTAATCAAAAACTCCCAGCAAGCAAAAGTCCAGGACCAGACGGCTTAACAGGGGAATTCTGCCAAACATATAAAGAAGACCTAATGCCTAAGCTTCTCAAACTATTCTAAAAACTTGAAGAGGAGAGAACACTCCCAAATTCATTCTACAAGGACACCATTACCCTGATACTGAAACCAAAGACACTACAAAAAAAAGAAAATTACAGGCCAATATCTCTGATGAATATAGAGGCAAAAATCTTCAACAACATATTAGCAAATCTAATTCAACAATATATTAAAAGGATCATGCACCATGATCAAGTGGGATTTATTCCAGGGATCCAAGAATGGTTCATATCTGCAAATCAGTCAATGTGATACACCACATCAATAAAAGATAAAAATAACATGATCATCTCAGAAGCACAAAAAGCATTTGACAAAATTTAACATTCTTTCATGATAAAAACTCTCATGAAAGTTGGTATAGAGGAAACATATCTAAACAAAATAAAGGCATTTATGACAAACTTGCAGCTAACATCTTACTCAATGGTGAAAAGCTAAAAGCTTTTCCTCTAAAATCAGGAAAAAGACAAGGATGCCCACTCTTGCCACTTCCATTTAACATAGTATTGGAAGTACTAGCCATAGCACTCAGACAAAGAAAAGAAATAAAAGAAATCCAAACTGGAAGAGAAGTAAATCTGTCACTATTTGCAGATCACATGATACTATATATAAAAAACCCCAATGTCTCCATCAAAAAAATATTAGAACTAATAAATGAATTCAGTAAAGTTGCTGAATTCATTTATTAGTAATCAACAATTAATATACAGAAATCTGTTGTTTTTCTATACACTAATAATGAACAATCCAAAAGGGAAAGCGGTAAAAACAATCCCATTGAAAACCACATCATAAAGAATAAAATAGCTAGGAACGAACTTAACCACAGAGGTGAAAGACCTATACTTTCAACATTATATGACACTGATAAAGGAAATTGAAGGTGATACAAAGAAATGGAAAAATATCTCATGTTCATGGATTGGAAGGATTAATATTTTTTAAATGTACATACTACTCAAAGTAATCTATAGATTTAATTCAATCCCTATCAAAGTATCTACGACACTTTTCACAGAAATAGAACAAGTACTCCTAAAATTGATATGGAATCACAAAAGACCCCAAATAGCCAAAGAAATCTTGAGAAAAAAGAATAAAACTGGAGGTATCATGCTCCCTGAATTCAGACTATACTGCAAAGCTTCAATAATCAAAACAGTATGTTTGACACAAAAACAGATATATAGATCAGTTGAACAGAATAGAGAGCGCAGAAATAAACCCACATATTTATGGTCAATTAATCTATGACAAAGGAAGCAAGAATATACAATGGAAAAAGACAGTCACTTCAATAAGAGGTGCTGGGAAAACTGGACAGCTACATGTAAAAGAATGAAATTAGAATATTTTCTCACACCATATATGAAAAATAGACTCAAAATGGATAAAAGCCCTACATGCAAGACTGGAAACCATAAAGTTCCTAGAAGAAAACATAGGCAGAACACTGACATAAATCATAGCAATATTTTTTAGACCTGTCTCCTAAGGCAAAGGAAACAAAAGCAAAAATAAACAAGTGAAACCTAATTATACTTAAAAGCTTTTGTACAGCAAATGAAACCATTGGCAAAATGGAAAGACAACATACTGGAGAGGAGAAAATATTCTCAAAATATGTGACTGATAAGGGGTTAATATCCAAATTATGTAAACAGCTCATAAAACTCAATATCAAAAAACCAAACAACTTGGTTAAAAAATAAGCCAAAGACTTGAATAGACATTTTTCCAAAGAAGACACACAGACAGTCAATAGGCACATGAAAAGATGTTCAACCTCCCTAATCATTAGCGACATGCAAATCAAAACCACAATGAGATATCACCTCACACCACCACAGAATGATATAGTCACATAATGACCATTATCAAAAAAATAAATAATAAATTGTTGTTGAAGATGTGGAGAAAAGGGAACCTTTTAATTCCTGTTGGAATGTAAATTGGTGCAGTCACTATGTAAAACAGTGTCAAGGTTTCTCAAAAAACTAAAAACAAAACTACCATATGATCCAGCAATTCCACTCATGGGTATATATTTGAGGAAAATGAAAACAACAATTCAAAAAGATACATGCAACCCAATATAATAGCAGAATTACTTACAATTGGCATGATATGGAAGCAGCCTAAGTGTCCACCAACAGATGAATCGATAAAGAAGATGTGATACACACACACACACACACACACACACACACACACACCATGGAATATTACTCAGCCATAAAAAATGATATGTTGCCATTTGCAACAATGTGGATTGGCCTGGAGGGTATTATGCTAAGCAAAGTAAGTCAGACAGAGAAAGACAAATTCTGTATGTTATCACTTATTTGTGGAATCTAAAAAATAAACAATGAATGAATATAACAAAACAGAAACAGATTCACAGATATAGAGGACAAACTAGTGGTTACCAGTGGTGAGATGGAGGTAGGGGTGAGGGGAAGATTGGGGTAGGGGAATAAGAGGTACAAACTACTACATATAAAATAAATAAGTTGCAATTATATATTGTACAGCACAGGAAATATAGCAAATACTCTATAATAACTTTAAATGAAGTATAGTCTATAAGTATACTGAATCAATATGTTGTACACCTAAAACAAATCTAATATTTTAAATCAACTATACTTCAATAAAAAAAGAAAAGAGGAAAACAATAGGATCACTAAAACATATATGATGTGTTTAAAGGTACACACATTAAAATATATGACCGTAGCTAACCTAATTAGGAAAAAAAGAAAGAAGATTCAAAGACAGAAAGGTTGAACACTAAAAGAAAAAATGTATTCTATTAGAAATTATTGAGTACTTTGAAAAATATGGCAACGGATTTGAAGAGATAAATGAGATGTATAAATCCATAAGGAAATATGAATTATCTATCTCAGGTTATTTTGATAACACTTTGATTTCTTGCAAAGCATTGATCTGTTTAGGTTTTCTAAGAGTTAATTTCTCACAAAAGGCCTACATAGTCACTGAAGTGTTTTAAGCAGAGAGGTGAAGTGATTAGAATTGTATTTTAAGAGATTATTCCTTCCCTCCATCTGGGCCATTCCTTATTCTGAAGCCAGAGAGAATGTTGGCAGAACTCTACTCTGTGCTCTGTGGTGACCTAAATGTGAAGGAAATCTAAAAAAGAGGGGATATGTGTATATGTATAGCTGATTCACTTTGCTGTACAGCAGAAACTAACACCACATTGTAGAGCAACTATACACCAATAAAATTTAATTAAAAAAAAAAGAAGCTATTGCAAAACACCAAAGAAAGATGTTGGTGGCTTTGACTGGGTTAGTGGCAGTGAAGTTAAAGAGATGTGCACAGATTCAAAAGGTATTGAGCAGAATCAACATGATTGGTGATTAAGTGGATGAAGGGAAGGGATGGGGATTGCACACAGCAAATTGATCATATTCATTCTTTCACTTGTCTCTTTCCCTTGATTTTCTTCATAGCCCCAATACCTAGCATAACATCTATCACATAATAGATATTCTGTGAATTGTTCATTGGTTCACTCAACACATATTTATTCTCAAATAACACTCAAGAGATGCTGATCTATTTTCTGGGTGTTGCAGCTTAGACAATAAATGTTATAAAAATTATCTAGATGTAAAAATTGCTAAGGAAATAAAAAATTATAATAAACAGACCATGACTCTTGATTTTCATTAAAAAGGACTGTAGTGAATGCATTATCAAAATTCTAAGAATTTGAAGAGTGTGGGTTGGCATTGGAGTGGCCATTTTCCACAGAAAAAGACTATTAACTTATGACCCTATTCACAAAGATAGTAGAGAACAACTTTTGGTTTGTCCATACTTGATAAAACATAAGCCCATATGAATGAATTTGAAATGAAATCTGGGGTTTTAAAAGCATATTAGAAAGTACATAATAACTAAGCACATTGAAAATGCAATAGACTATCATTCTGCCAGCATACAATAAGTCTCAACTTGTAGTCAAAATTCCCAAATATTCAAAATGTTTTTTTTTTAATTTTCATAACGAAAAGCCTTTTCTGCTTGCCCCAGACAGGGTTCCTTGACTTCCCTTCCTCTATTACAGCACTTACATTACATAAAAATAATTGGATTTTTAGCCGACTTTCACTTGAGTTTGAACTTCCTAAGGACAGCAATAATGGCTTATTTATTTTTATGTCCTCATAGTATTTAGCACACAATCGATGTTTAATAAATATTGAATAAATGGAACTCTGTGTCACTGCTGCCTCCAAAAAATATCTGGATTGTCAAAGAATGGATGAGTTGAGAGAGAGAGATGCAGTTTAAAAATGCTTCTGTTCTTTTTACCATGAGCTACTGCCAATTCAACACTTACTATTTCATGACTTAGTCTCCCAATTTCTTCTTTATGTCCAGGGTTTCTCAGTCTCAGCACTGTAGACATTTGGGGCCAGGTAGTTCTTTGTTGCAGGGGGCTTCCCTGTGCATTATGGGTTGTCCAGCAGCACGCTTGGCCTTACCCACTAGATGCCAATAGCTCTCTCCTCATTGTAATTGTGAAAAATGTCTTCAGGGATTTCCCTGGCATTCCACTGGTTAAGACTCCATGCTTCCACTGCAGGGGACGTGGGTTCCATCCTTGGTGGGGGAACTGAGATCTCACATGCCACGTGGTGCGACCAAAACAAAACAAAAAATCTTCAGACATTGTCGAATGTTCCTGGTGAGGTAAAATCACCCTAGGTTGTGAACCACTGCTTGTATCTGCCTGGGACTTTATGGTACAAAGCAGTAAGGAAAACAAAACAAAACAAAACAAATCCTTGTCTAAGGTCAGTTGGCATGTACAAAATTACATGACTCCAAAGTGAGAGAGCAAACCCAATCCTCAGTTGAGTTACAATGGGAATAAAGCCTACTCTAAAGATTTGTGGTGGGAATTAAATGTGATAAAATGTGTAAGAATGCCTGACACTTTTCTTGCCTCATATTGGCCATGGGAAGCACTTGTTGAATCTGAATGCTGATTGATGTAGGTTGTCTTTAGAAAGAGGTGTAATTTAGCAAAAACTGGCAACAAAGTCATTTTGGGTTTGCTGTCAGCATGTTTGGCTGCTTTAGTGGTGTTTTTCACATTCCAGTGTTTCTAGTTTCCATCCTCTCAATCTTTTCTCACATGTCCACTCCAGTTGCTGCATTAGCAACCCATGCAGAAATCATGCTTGTCTACCAGTGTGCTTAGGTAAAACTCCTGCATACAGTGGGGGAGAGATGCCCACTAGCAATTTAATTATTTCAGGATAGTTCATAATGTCAGCAATAACCTGGCTCCATTGGCGTGTGAATGATGTTTTATTTTTAAAGTTTCCACTTAAAAATAAATCAAGACCAACATGATAGTCTTCATATTTAGAACAATTTCCAAGGGAAGGATTATATTATTTATATCAACATTATTTATAGAACATTGTTGACATGCAAAATGAAAGGCTGAAATGGCCTATTTTTAGTATTTGGAATCCTCTCACCTCTTTATCTTATGTTACCATTTATTAAAAAAAAATGATAGTTTAACTGATTTTAATAGAATTATTCACTTTAGTCAAACTTTAATTTAGTCATGTACTATTAAAATTCATTTTGACATAGGTGGAGACTCACTATCACCAAAGTCAACATTTGACAAAAGTCATTACATAAATCTAAATACTGATTTTCTAAATTTTCTAGAATGCTTTAACTATCTTTAGTTTTGACTCTGACATAAAAATGGAATTAAGGAGAGGAATTAAACCTAACTCTACGTGTGTTTATTGACAAATCATTGAACAAGTTACTAAATTATTAAACAAAGGAACATTGTCTTTTAAATTTTACCTTTTAAAAATCTATTTATCTCATATCCAAATGTTTGCATTAATCAAATCTTAAACAAGGAGAAGCTTTAAAAAAATACACAAGTGTGCAACATGGCACTTTCTAGAAACCTGAATAGAAAATATTTTCCCGAATGGGATATATAGCTTAAGTGGCAGATTCTGCCTTATTTCCTGGCCCAGACTTGAACATGTAAGGTCATGTCGTCCTGCAGAACAGGTCTCCATGGCCTTGGGTATACTTTCATTTTGCTATGGGAGAAGGAAAAAATAAAAATAACTGTTTTCCTCTGCTTTCAGGCAGGGGCAGCTCATCTCTTGGCAAGCCTGCTGCATTCCTCCTGGCTTTGGAAGCAGCCCACACAGAGTCCTGGAAGTCTTACTACGCTGGGACTTCTCTGTATGAGAATTGTGTTTGAGACAGGGGCAGTACGTAGCCTAAAAGACGGCTACCCGATCTTGCAAAGGTATGATCTGAATGATCAGGTCTTGACTCTACCACCAACCCAGCCCCCCAGTCCCCCAGCTCTCCACCCCTGGCCTTGGTGCAGGTGCCTTAAAAATGTCTCCCTCTTCATTATTCAGGGCTGCCTTGGGGACCTTCCACAAGCCCTTGCTCTCCCAGTTCCACCACTGCTCCAGACACTGCTTCAGATCTAGTCCCTGCAGTCTAGCATCCCCATGACCATGACTTATCATGTCTCATGGCAACTCTTATAAAGAAACCTAATTTTCTTTTTCTGTATGCACAGGGACCACAGTTGCCTGTGATAGAGGATTCACTCCTCTGGAAGAATCGTAAAGGAACCATACGGGGGGCTTACATGCTTAAGGCATATCCCTTTCTTTGCAGTTAGTAAGAATCTAATACCTTGGTTTTACAGGCATCAGGACTCAAAGTTGTGTTCACATTCATGTAAGCTTAAAGGCAGAACCAAATACCATTCTCATTTTGGGATATAGTTTTGGAAAAAACCAGTGCTGTTCCTTGTCAATGCTGTCTGTGGTAACAATAAAGATGTCTGCACTAGGCATTCTGGGAAATGGCGAGATAGTCCCTTGTCAGCAGCTGGATTGAAGTTACTTACTGTGGCAGGACTGTTTAGTTGCAGCTGAAAGGAACTGGAAAGAATGATGAATCTGGAGACAGACTAGTAATAATAATTAATAACTCCATAGATCATGTTTTTTAATCCTCATGTAATCCTTTAAAATAGGTATAACTATTATCCTTATTTTAACCAAAGCATAAAGTAGTTAAGGAACTTACCTACTGTCGGACTAATACTTAATGGAGGCATGATTCAAATGCAACTCTGTGATTCCAGCATCTCTGTTCTCCACCAACAGGCTCTCATGCTCCAGAGAACATAGATTCATATTAGTCCTAGTTTTGGAACTTAGCTGTAACTTCCTCTTGTTTGCCTCAGTTAATTTACTTATTTAAAGGGTACAGCAACACTTATCTCAGAGGACCTTTGTGGAAATGACAGAGATAATGGACGTAGAAGTGAAAATATTTAGATTTTAGGATCTGTCACTGTTATAACAGGATGTGGTGCATTGTGGAACTTATGGTAATACTGTGGAGTGACTTCCAAGAGATGCTTTTCATAACTGAATTTAAAGGAGTATGTCTCTATCTTTGTGCCCTGATTTTTTTGGAAACTCAGTTTGACTTACAGATTATTTTATGACCAAGTTGAGTTTCAAACAAAACACTTTGACTTGGGCTTTGCCAACCTGGATTGATTGTCAGTTTGTCACTCTGATCCTTAAAGAGGAAACAACAAAGATTGGGACAACATCTGGCATGCTTATCACGGGCAGTCATATGGTCAAAACAAACTTGGAGCTTCAGTCAAGGTTTGTACTTGCAGAAGAAAAACTAATGCTATTTAATAGCATTTCAAGAAACTGGATACTAACATTTCCTGAATGCTGCAAAAACTACTAGATACTGGAAATATTGGATAACCAATATTGGATAACCAAGGGAAATAAGATGTAAAATAAGAGTGGTTGAAAAGAAGTGATGAAGCTTGAGGGCTGGCGCTTGGGAAAATCATGTGAATGCCACTTTATAAGCACAGAAGCATTCTCCTCCCCCAAATTTGTACAGTACAAATATCTTTTTCCCTGTTGGACATATTTAGAAACCGTTTTCTCTTTATTTTCTTTCTCTGCCCGCATTTAATTATTTAAATCCCTTAAAGGAATTAATTCCAGGTTCTAATGTATTTTTTTGGTTGTTGTTTATTCTCTGGCCTCCTCTCACTAGGATGTGAGCTACATGTACAACAGGTTGTGTTTTTTTTAAATCTGCCTGAGATTCTGCTATTGGAGAGTCCTTCTTTGGTCTAAGTATCACTCTTTTAAACCTATCCTTCCTTTTTAAAAGGGAAGCCATTATGAAGGGAGGCCAGGGGTAATACCAGCATGAGTGATTTCTTCAGTTTCTCAGAGTATTTTACTTAAGTATCTTGTAATGGAAGTAGAACTTGTTTCTAAGTCAAACTATTAAGTCATGTCAAATTTCAGCCTTGCCACTTCCTAGTTTTGTGATTGTAAGTGAGTTACATAAGCACTCTGCAACTCAATTTAGTCCTAGATCTAACAGTAAACATAATAACAACTTTGTAGACTATTTCATATAATTCTTACAAGATACTGGGAAAATGCATGTAGATCTGGGTTTGTTATACAGGAAACACTTGGTAAACTGTTTCCTGCCCTGCCACCACCTTTGTTCCCCAGGATTATTCAATTCCAATGTCTGGGAGATAGAAGGAAAAATGAAAGTAGGAAGCTAGAAGTGGCTATCACCTTAGGAATAGTCATGCCAGTTTTAACTAAATTTAAACAACATGTTCTCCCTTGGGTTATTACTCTAACTATTGGCAGACTTCTCATGCTGGAGGGAGCAGTTAGTATTTAATTTAGTATTAGCAATAGTATTTAGGGACAATTAGCAGTTAGTATTTTTTAAATGATGGATCACTTTTTTTTTTTTTTTTTTTTTTTTTTTGTCTAGGGCTTTACACTATAGAGATGAATAAGGCAGAATTCCTTCCTTCAAGGAGATTCCAGTCTTGAGATAGCAATTCTTAAATTTCAGGTTTCACACAGGTTATACAAGGCTGCTTGTTTGTTTTTTCTGGACATAATAATCAGTAGGTAACATCTGATTAAACCATGTTTCCTTCAGGTTTTCCAGATTAAAGTCTCTCCCTTCACAGAGTGCAAAATTCTGGAGCTTCACCCCAAAGCTTGTGCCAGTGCTGGAGAAGAAATCAAGCTCTTTCCTGAGGAAAATGCTATTTCCTCCTGCTGCAGCCCTTTTTTTTTTTTTTAAAACATCTTTTTTGGAGTATAATTGCTTTACAATGGTGTGTTAGTTTCTGCTTTACAACAGAGGGAAGAGATATGGGAACATATGTATATGTATAACTGATTCACTTTGTTGTAATGCAGCCCTTCTTGCTGCTCCCTCCACCTCATGCCGGAATGGGCTTCCTGCCTGCCCCTCTGTCAAGGCAAGTCTACAAACCCCCTCTCCATCTTCCACAGCATAGTGGCAGCCTGAACCTTTCCAGACTTGAGAACTACACCACTTAACTCTCACTAAAACCAGCACAGTATCCGCGCTTTAAGAAATTCAATCCTGTGGTAGGTAAGACAGAAATAGAAAACAAGGCAGAGCCTGCCTTACAGGCAGCTCACTTTCTAGTGAGAAGAGGCCAGAGAATAAAAGATTAGAGCCCAGATTTACTTTCTTTAAGGCATTTAAATAATTAAAAGGGGGCGGAGAAAGAAAATAAGGAGAAAACATTTTCTATAATAGGGCAGTCAGGAAAAATGATATTTCAGCTTAAAAAAAGCAAGTCATGCAAAGGGCTGGAGAAAGAGTAATTTACCTGGGGAGCTAGTGGGTTTAAGGCCCTGAGGAAGAAAAAAGCTTGGTGCGTTTAGAGGAAACTGAAGGGATTGTGGGCAGACCAAGAGAAGAACATTTGGGGGAGGAGGCTGAAAAGTGGTTTGAAAATGGAACAGGGGAGAGAGCAGTGTACCTCACAGCCCTCTTCCCCTTCTTCATGGAACAGACTAGATGAAGATATCCTCACGTAAACATCAGGACACCTGATTCTTGTCTTGATGTTCAGTTTCAGAGGGGAAAGGATTACAGTGCCATCGGCCACACCAGTTTCCCCTGAACCTGCCAGAGGGCAGGTAGAATGAGATAAGCTGCCTTGACTCCTTACTCAATTCCCTGAAGGAGACCCTTCATCTCAAAGACCTTGCCTGACCTCTTGAAGATGCTTTTCTGTTCAACCCACCAGGGCTTTGCCACAGCTCATACTAAGCCTAGGAACATTAGTGATAATACTGGAATGTTTTAGTATTGGACAACTATTCACTAGTTTGGCTTAGAAGGAATATTGGAGTCTAATTTATTAGACTGAGGAGAGTAAGGACCATTTCTAGAGAGCTGTCAAGGAGCCCAAGCTCTTCCTCTCCTCTTCCTGAAGTTCTCTCCTCATGTCCATGTGCCCCAATTTCCCCCATCTACTCTGTAATTGACTGCTCTTTGCAATGACCCAAATATGCCATCACTTGACAATTTTCAATAATCTACAATCATCCATTCCTACTGGCCACATTACTATCCAAACTGTTTCCCAAAAGAAAAAGATAATTTTAGCTTATGCTTGATGTTGGGATGGGAGTGGAGAGATGAATCATTAAAAAGAATCACACTAAGCTGTAAATAACTTACTGAGATTCCACTTCATACCACCCAAAGATATTTCCATTTTTGGAGAAGAGTCCAACACCTCACAAAATTATGTCTCTGATGGTAAAATCCTAGAAAAGGTAACTTTGACTTTGTGTATATTAAACTTAGCTGAGTTCAATCAAAGATTAAGAACTACTGATGAGATTTCTGGAACTCATCTAAGTTTTGATTCTACTGTCTCACCTCATAATCACCAGTTCCAAATTTACATAAAACATTCTATCAGGTAAAGATGAATTTAATGAAATAAATTAACTCTTAATCTAAATGCCCAGCTTGATTCTAGCAAATATCAAGCATATTTGTATAATTAGTGTAGAATTTATTTTGGAATGGTTTTTAAGCATTAGATGATGTGAGTCAATAAAAAGAAATGAAATTGAGTTATTTGTAGTGAGGTGGATAGACCTAGAGTCTGTCATACAGAGTGAAGTAAGTCAGAAAAAGAAAAACAAAT
>NC_041229.1:32137593-32172495 GCF_002837175.3 Physeter macrocephalus
GGGAAGAGATATGGGGATATATGTATATGTATAACTGATTCACTTTGTTATAAAGCAGAAACTAACATACCATTGTAAAGCAATTATACTCCAATAAAAATGTTAAGAAAAATAAAATAAAATAAAAGTGACTGTGAGGTCAAAAAAAAAAGAAGATGTGGGCCATTGATTCACTCAAGATCTGTACGATCCTGTTTAAGCAGTTTCTTTATTCTCTGGGTCTTTTTCCTTATTAGTAAAATGATGGAGTTGAACTAGATATATAATTTTGGGGATTACAGGAATGTATGATTTATATTACTTATGAGTCCATGAAATACATACAATTTTTAACACACTAGCTAAGTCACACAGGCTTCTTTTGATACAGTCTTTCAGTAGATACTCATCTTAATCACAGCATCTTTCCTATAGGCAGTTGAAAGTGTTATTGATCTAAAAGGTATAATTGTTCTACTTAATAATGCCTGAACTTTATTCCAACAAGGACAAGATTTTTTAAATTATAGCAGTAAAAAAACACCTGTAGGGCTTCCCTGGTGGCACAGTGGTTGCGCGTCCGCCTGCCGATGCAGGGGAACCGGGTTCGCGCCCGGGTCTGGGAGGATCCCACATGCCACAGAGCGGCTGGGCCCGTGAGCCATGGCCGCTGAGCCTGCGCGTCCGGAGCCTGTGCTCCGCAATGGGAGAGGCCACGGCAGAGGGAGGCCCGCATACCACAAAAACAAAAACAAAAACAAACAAACAAAAAAAACACCTGTAATAGGAACTCCCCTGGCGGTCCAGTGATTAAGACTCCGTGCTTCCAGTGCAGGGGTTGTGAGTTCAATCCCTTGTTGGGGACTAAGATCCTACATGCCACGTGTCGTGGCCAAAGAAACAAAACAACCCCCCCAAAAAACCACCTGTAATATAATCATAATACATTTTGCCAAATATATATTTTCTTAATCTTCTATATTTATATTTGCTTTCTATGTGAAGACAAAATACTAGATTCATTTCTTTTGTTTTACACAATGAGATTCTTTATCCTACAGAGCAGCGTTAAAGTACATTCAGCAAAAGCGGGATAGAGTTTATGCACTGCCATGCACACAGCTAGGCAGAGGCAGGGCTCTGAGGACAATTTAACATAATTTGAAGATTTTTACACAGTTGGCTGAGTAGCATGACCCAGGAGTTAAACTGAGTAAGGATTTTGATCAGATTAGATTTCTGATGACAATGAAAAAGAAGGCTGGAAACAATCCTGAAAGGAAGAAACTCATTCCTTAAATCTGCTACTTTCATCTTTTCCTTTTAACGGTCCATCAAAACCCCTCATTCCAGCCTTTTCTGTTCTTGAAACTTTGCTTGGTTTTGATTTAAAGCTCAGTTGCATCTCTTCCTGAAAGATTTATCATCTAACCTAATTCCTAAGTAATAGTACTTGTTTCTAAACATCTTTTCTTACTCCAAAGAGTATTCATATTTTATATTTCTTTCATCTGCCCTAACATCCTTCCAAATTGTACAGTTTTGCCATTTTACTCTAAATAAAATTATTTTCTGTTTTCCCAGAAAAATCTCATTTTTCTCTCTGAATTCTCAGAGTCTGAACATCTTTGAAGCATGTGGGACATTAATTACTACAAGATAACTCCTTAATTCCTGAAATTCAGGCTGTTAGTCTAAGGAAAGAGGCCAAAATTCAAGTCGAAAGGTAATCATCCATGCATTTTAATTTTGTACCAAATTTTTCCTATGTGAGGTTATCATATTACTTACTGAAATTTCTGTTTTTTATGTAACTAGTGGATTGCTGAAGCTCCCTGTAGAAACTCTACACTGAATAAAGAGATGCTCCTGTACTTAAGCTATTTACAATTTTTAAAGAAAGAAGAAGACAGCTCATGCTCCCTACCATATTTTCTGGGGATTGAGTGTGTTTAGACATAACTCCAGCTACTAACTTTAGTCTGGAACAAGTCTAGTGTTAGTCACCACCGCCATACATGGTTCCTGTCTCTCTATTTAAATACTCAACAAATGGATATGCCCACCAATGCTGCTGCTATTGTTTTGTTATCATTATCATCATTATTATTGTTTACCATGTAATGTCCTAAATACTTTATAATACTTCATTTAATATTCACAGCAGACTCTTTGAGGTAGGTAATATTTTATTTATGCTACATTTAAGGAAAATGAGGCTCAGAGAGGTTAAATAACCTTTCAGAGGTCCCACAGTTAGAAAGTAATAAAGTTAAACTGTATCAGTGATCCCCTAGAGCTTGTGTTTTGCATTGTATCATATGATTTCCTTGGAGGCTGGTATTCCAAGGATACGCAGAAAAGTAAAGCCATATTGCCTCCAGGGACCTAGGATTAAATGGATTTCACAGTTTCCCCCATGTGTCCTTAATGCCCCATTATAGTCCTGGAACTTCTCCCATCTAACTGGAATCAATTTTCCATTCTTAGTAAGTTTAAATCACATTTAAAGCATACCCCTTTGGCCTGTTTTCATTTAGTCCAAACTGTTCAAGCTCAAGATAAAATTAAGTCTGCTTTCAACAAGTTAAGTATCTGCTCCATGAGTGCTCTGATTTTTTGATCCATAGTTTGTACGTCTTTTTGTTGCAAGAAGCCCAATCCAAATTGGCAAAACAATAAGGAAATGTGTTATCTCACATAACAATAAACCCAGAAGTAACGTGGGCTCCAGGGTTAGTCATTTCATCCTCAACACTGTCTTCAAGTATACAGAATAAGCATTTTCTTCTCAATAGCAAAGTGGTTGTAGCAGTTCCAGAAGTTGCCCCCAGAAATAACAGGGTCTAGTGGAAGAAGAGGAACCATCTCTCTATACTGATCTCTCTTAGGAGCAGTAAAACTTGTAGAATGAAGATAGAACTCTCATGATTGTCTGGGTGTATCAATGTTGGACAGTCAAGAACATTGTCATTTCAACTTGTAGACTGCTTCTACCCAGGAAGATTCACACCTAACCATAGCTCTCACGTATATAATTGTATAACAATGTTGTTAGATGGATGTTACTTGATTCCCAGTTCTACAGATGTAGAAACTGAGGCTCAGAGAGGGTGTCTGTCCACAGTGAAAATGCTAATACATTGAAAGAGGTGTGAAGTGAATGGGCAGGGATTAGCAGCTAGTGATAGAGTTGTTCCTTTTATTTTAAGACATGACCCCCAAATCCAAATTTTCTCTTCAACATTATGGCCAGAATGAACTGTTGAAGATACATGTGTGTGTGTATATTTTCCTACTCTTTATTGACTAACCAACTTCTAAAGTAGTGGTTCTCAACCCTGGCTCTTCATTAAAACAAAAGCAAAACAAAATAAGACAAACAAATAAATACTTTTAAAGAATACTGGTGGGCTTCCCTGTTGGCGCAGTTGTTGGGAGTCTGCCTGCCGATGCAGGGGACACAGGTTCATGCCCCGGTCCGGGAAGATCCCACATGCCGCGGAGCGGCTCGGCCCGTGAGCCATGGCCACTGAGCCTTGTGCGTCCAGAGCCTGCACTCCACAATGGGAGAGGCCACAACAGTGAGAGGCCCGCATACCACACACACACACACAAAAAATACTGGTGCCCATGCCCTATCTCATAAAATTAAATAAAAATCTTTGGAAATGGGATACAGACCTTTTAAAATCTCCCTCAGATTATTAATGTGTATCTAAGATGTGAATCATAGTGCTAAAAATAAAATCTAAGCTTCTATCTTGAAACAAGACTCATCATGACCTGACCTCTCCTTCCTGCGTCACCGGTGAGTATTTTGCCTCTCTAACCTGGTCCCCTTGGGGCTCTATACTCTAAAGGTACCAACCTGTTTCTGAACAAATAAGTGTACCAGACTCTTTCATAATTCTGAGCCTCTGCATATATCTTTTTGCCTGAAATGCTTGTTCAACTACTACATATCCCTCACCATAGGAATTTGATGAACCCCAGTTCAGCCTTTTCATTGTAGCTCAGATATACGATCATCAAGAGCATCTTTCTGGGCCCTACCTCATTAAATAAAGATAATCATTCTTTCTGCTGTGTTTCCTCGTTTTTCATTTACATGTCCGAGTGCAATATCAAATTCACATACCAAGTGAAGTGAAACTGAGTGTCATGTCTCCTCGAATGGGCCATAAGGTTTTTAAGGACAGATATCAGATTTTACGATCTTTAGGTACTTAACATGATGCCTAGCACTTGGAAACCACTTAATAAATGTTTGTTGAATTAATTTATTTTACTTTTTTCTCAGTTTCAATAAAACATTTCCTTTTAATTATCATTTTATTTGCAAAAGACATCCTCTCTTCTAGGCATTCCTCTTTTTAAAAAAACAGAGCAGAGGCATATTTTTTACTTTATAATCTACCTGTACATAGTCCAAATGGTTTTCTTACCATTTATCATTCAATCTTAGCAAGAGAATCTTGTGCTAACTTACCCTCTGATAGCTCCACTAAAGCAAATGGAAAAAGAATCACTCTTTCCCTTGGAAGAAAAATCAGGCTGTCGCCAGTATAGCAATTTGATAAAAGTCCACTGTGTTCTTGTCTATCACGTTTCAAGTTTGGAGCAGGCTAGAAAATCTGACAGTCATTTTGTATTTAATCAGTGCAGGAATAAAACAGGGCTGTCTGAGTACTGTGCAATGGTTTTTGTAATATATCATTGAAAGTGGCAATCTGATTTGTGGCTAGTCTGAAAAGACAAGTGAATATTGCCACAGATACATTATATTCAAAGTGTATATGGAAAGTTAAGCAGATTTTTCATACTCTTCCAGTCTAGCTTTCCCAAGAAAATACTACCAAATGGAGAAAAATCAGTATGCAATCCCAAATTGAGAGGACTTGCAAAGCTGTGAATCCAGAGCGAATAATAATCATCAAAAATGACAGAAGGATTAATGACATGGAATGCATTCTGGTGAAACATAGATTTAATTATTTACAAAGGAGGACCGAGGCATTTTTATTGGTCTTGGCAACAATTTTTTGGCTATGACAGCAAAAGCAAGGGATAAAAGCAAAGACAACAAAAACAAAAATAAACAAGGAGGATTACATCAAAGTAAAAAGCTCTCATAGAAAAATAAACAATTAACAAAATGAAAATGCAACCTACAGGATGGGAGAAAATATTTGCAAACCATACATCTAGCAAGAGGTTAATATCTAAAATATATAAGGAACTCATACAACTAAATAGCAAGAAAAAAAAGAAAAGAAAAAGAAAATCCAATTTAAAATGGGCAAATGATGTGAATAGATATTTTTCCAAAGAAAAAATACAAATGGCCAAAATTACATGATAAGGTGCTCAACAGCACTAATGATCAGGGAAATGCAAATTAAAACTACCATGAAATATCCCCTGACATCTGTTAGGATCGCTATTATCAAAAATACAGGAGATTAAAAAGTGTTGGCAAAGAGTGGAAAAAAGGGATCCCTTGTATACTGTCAGTGGGAATGTAAATTGGCGCATCCACTATGGAAAAGAGTGTGGAGGTTCATCAAAAAATTAAAACTAGAACTACCATATGATCCAGCAATCCCATTTCTGGGTATATACCTGAAGGAAATGAAATCAGTATCTCCAAGAAATATGCACACTCCCACATTCGTTGTTATTCACAATAACCAAGATATGGAAACAATGTAAGTGTCTGTCAACAGATCAGGATACAGGAAATGTGAATATATATATATATATATATACACACACACATACATACATACATATACAATAAAATATTATTCAGCCATTAAAAAAAGGAAATCCTGCCATTTGTGACAACATGGATGAACTTTGAGGACATTGTGCTAAGTGAAATAAGCCAGACACAAAAAGATTCTGTATGATCTTGTTCATATGTGGAATCTAAAAAAGTCAATTCATAGAACCAGAAAGTACAACAGTGATTACTAGGGTACAAACTTTCAGTTTTAATAGGATTAGTTTCTGAGGATCTAATGTAGAGCATGCAGACTATACTTAATAATACTTGACATTTGCTAGAGAGTAGATCTTGAGTAATCTCACCACACATACAGAAAGAGGTAACTATGTGAGGTGATGGATGTGTTAATTAAGTTGATTGTGGTAATCATTTCACAATGTATACATATATCAAATCATCACGTTGTACCCTTTAAATATATACAATTTTATTTATTACTAAGAAAGAAAGGAGAACAGAACTATAACAAAATATATAAAAGAGGAAAGGATTATACAAATATATAAAAGAAGAAGAAAGGTGGGGTGATGTATTAATTAATGTTCTCCAGAGAAACATAACCAACAGGATGCACCTATGTGTAGACACACATACACATGCGTGGAGATATATATATATATATATATATATATATATATATAGAGAGAGAGAGAGAGAGAGAGAGAGAGAGAGAGAGAGAGAGAGAGAGAGAGAGAGAGAGAGATTTATTATAAGGAATTACCTCATGTGATTGTGGAGGCTGGCAAGTCCAAAATTTGCAGATTAGGCCAGTAGACTAGAGACCCAGGAAGTAGATGCTGCAGTTTAATTCAAACACAGTCTGCTGGGGGAACTCACTTTTCTTTGGGGAATACAGTCTTTTTCCATCAAGACCTTTAGCTGATTAGATGAGACCCACTCATATCATGGAGGGTAATATTCTTTACTCATAATCTCATCTGAAAAACACCTTCACAAAAACTTCTAGAATAATATTCAACCAAATATCTGGGTGTAACCAGGTTGACACACAAAGTTAATCATCATAGATGATATTTGAGAAATTTCTAAATAAATAAAAGCAATCTTATTCACTCAGAAAATAGGCAATTATAATCTAAACTATATGGGAGAAATGAGTGAGATTGAGGTTGTTCCAGGATCCACTTTCTTCTTCACATAAGCACCAAGAGACAGTGAGAAGAAGGAAGCCCTAGGAAAAGAGTATTATTACCTTGGTCACTATGTTCAAAGCTGGTAGACCAGTTGGCTCCTTGCCCTTCCTGACTTGAGCTGAGCAATGGGCAGCAGCAACATTAGCTCACAGGTTACAGCTCTGCAGGGACACAGGGGTGGGAAGGGCAGCACAGAGCTCTTGGAGGAGTAGGAATCACACACTCTTAGGAGTCAAGCTGAGGGACACCACACTTAGTGGACCATCTCTTACTTTACCATGATCACATAAACAGCACCTAACAAAAGGAAAACAGAAATTCTTAAATTCAGAGATAAAAATCACAATCAAAATCACCAGCCATCTGAACAAAATATGCAAGGAACTGTACAAAGAACAGTTTGACTAAATACCAGAATGTCAAGGAATAACATGGCCTGAGATGATACTGGAGCATTAGGAAAGTAGATCATGCAGGCCGTTGTAAGCCAAGAAAACATTTTAACTTCATCCTAAGGGAAACAGAAATCTGTTAAAGGGTTTTCATCTTTGATGTAGCATGACAAATTAGAAAACAAAACAAAACAGATCATATGGCTGCCAGTGGAAACTAGTTTGGAGGGACTTTCCATTTCCAGTTATGATAGAGTTGGTAATCAAAAAAACTTTCCAGTGGTTACCAGTGGGGAGAGGGAAGGGGAGAGGGGAAATATAAGGGTAGGGGATTAAGAGGTACAAACTATTAGGTATAAGATAAGCTACAGTGATGTATTGTACAAAACAGGGAATATAGTCAACATTTTATAATAACTATAAACGGAGTATAACCTTTAAAAATTGTGAATCACTATATTATACACCTATAACATATAAAATTGTACAGCAATTATTTTTAAAAGTTCTAGATAAAATATAAAGTCATCAAATGAACTAGAAAGAATATATGCAACATTGAAGTCAAATCCACATGAAGTCAAGAACCCAGATAGATAAAGGGACATAGAAACAAGCTTTTGGCCTGGGTTCAGCTAAACCTGCAGAACTTGAGCTTCATTCTTCATTCTTTTTGCGTACAGGCAAAATAAGACAGGGCAAAACCAACCAAAGTAAAGAAGATAACAAGAGACTCTACCCTCATGAAGCTGGTACCTAAACTCATCTCCTCCTAATCCCTCTCTTGTTCAGGAAAACTGAACAAAACTGCCTCTTTCAACCATGGCACTGAGTGGAGGAGGAAAACACCCCTGTGAAATGTAACATAAGCTGACTTTCTCATGGATTTGCACGTCAAATTCCCATGCTTGGGTAAAGCAAAATACCTTAAGTTGTGATTTTAGTTAAAATGATCCCACACAGGTAGTGCCTCTATCTGCTAGAGAAGTAAAGCAAATCTGCATTGAAGTAAATTGCCTTTATCCTACACATCAAATAATTCCCACAAAAAAATATGATGAAAATGCGCAGCTCACAGTAAAAGTATGATAAAAATAAATTACTAGACACTAAATAAAACAAGCCATCATGAGTGAAGACCAGCCAAAATAACAAAGAGCTGTAACAGACTGGCAGATAATATGGAATAGTTGTTTACTATATTTAAGGTAATTTTAAAAAACCTTAAATATCAATGCAGGGAACAAAAATGACTTAGAAAAAATTAAAGTATCAATTCAATAAAGAAATCAATAACTAATATTTAAACTAATATTTAAAATAATCAATGGATGGTTGTTACAACAGCTTAGACAAAAGTAAAGAATTTGTGAACTGGAAAATATATCAGAAAAATAAATCTTCATTGTAACAAAAGAGGCAAATATATGGAAACCAAGAGAGATAACATACATAAGGGATAGAATAAGAAAGCCTAATATATATCAATCCAGACTCCCAGAAAAATAATAGGACAGAAGATATATTTGAAGCAATAATTGCTGAGAATTTTCCAACTCTAATATAAGACACCAATTCACAAATACTAGAAGTTTAATAATTTTCTAGTAGGATAAAAACAAGTCTATATTTAGGCACTCATCTGAACACCAAACATAAAGATATATATTAAAATCATACAAAAATACACTTTTAAAAAGGATAATAGACTGAGAATTGACTTATTAATAGCAACACAATGGAAGGGAAATTATAGTGAAATAGAATCTTCAATATGTTGAAAAAAATAACAATTAAAATATTTAACTAGATGCTTCTGATAACTGCAAATCAGCTTGTTGTAAGTCAATACTTCTTCCAGAAACAACTAGAAAGGCTAAACAAATACAAAGTAAAACAAAAATCTGTTTGAAGGTATCAAAGACCTACCCAGGCACCAAGGGATTGAGGGACCAAGCACAGGGAAGTGATTTTGACTTACACTGTCACTTTTCTCTCTGAGGCATTTGCTGACTTTAGATGATTAAAGACTGAGAAACTGAGCAGAGCTTTGAGTGGTCTTATAGGGCTGGGGGAAAATAGAGCTCAGGGCCAGAAGGAATGGGGGCCTGATAAACACCTCAAACTGTCCGTTTGAACTCCCAAAGGTCTACACTCTAAGAATAGGGGGAAATTGGAAATAAATACAAACCCTGAAGCCCAGCTTGGAAACAGTTTTAATTTTTAATTAAACTGAAACAATCTGTTCCAACCTTAACTTGTTGACAGAAGCAAAGTAAATGATTTTTCTTCAAAAAACAAAACCAGATTAGCCATCAGAGAAATGCAAATTAAAACCACAATTTGATACTACTACATACCCATCAGAATAGCAAAAATTAAAGAGACTGACAATTCCAAATGTTGGCAAGGATGTGAAACTGTCATGTGTTGTTGGTAGGAGTACAGACTGGTGCAAACACTTTGGAAAACTGTTCTGCAGAATCTATTAAATTTCAGAACATGCACATAATTTATTCCCAAACAATTCCACTCCTAGGTATATAGCTAACAGATCAGTATATGTACATAGAAGGATATATGTAGGCATGTCACTTAGTATTATTTGGAATAGCCTCAAGCTAGAAAAAACCAAATATCCATCAACCATAGAAAGGATAAGTAATTTCTAGTATATCCATACAGTGGAACACTGTAAACAATGAAAATGACCAAACTATTACTACATACATGGATGAATCTCACCAACATAATATTATGCAAAATAAGGTAGAAACCAAAGAATACATAGTATGTAAAATTATTTATAAAAAGTTTGAAAGCAGGTGACACTAATCCATGGTGATACATATCAAGAAAGAAGTTACCTCTGGGAAGGAGAGGGAGAGGAAGGTCATTAGGGAACTCCAAATGTTCTCTGTCTTAATCTGAGTAGTGGTTACCCTGGAGTGTTCAGTCTGTGGTAATTCACCAAACTGAATACTCATGAATTATTAATCATCTGCATGTATGTCATATTTTAATAAAAATTATTTTAAAAGGTTATACACAGTGAAAATATCTTTCAAAAGTAAAGGCAAAATAAAGACATTTTCAGACAAATATAACAGC
The DNA here is from genome assembly GCF_002837175.3 of Physeter macrocephalus. Lineage (NCBI taxonomy): Eukaryota > Metazoa > Chordata > Mammalia > Artiodactyla > Physeteridae > Physeter > Physeter macrocephalus. The sequence continues at coordinate 32,148,024 of NC_041229.1, forward strand.
ATAGAGCTTGTTAAAGTAGACTCATTAAAGTAAGTTCTAAATGATGTAATTTATGCAAAAAGTGATATCAAATAGAATGTCTGTGATACAAGAAGGAATAGTGAACAAATAAATTATTAATTGTACAGATAAAGGTAAATCAATGTTTATCGAGTCAATAATAATATCTTATTTGGTTTTTAAAAAGATGAAAATAAAACATTAAACAATAGTATATAATTTAGGAGTAGGTTTAAATGGAATTGAAGTTTTCTGAATTCTTATACTGTTTGAAAAGCAAGTAGGACATTAATTTTAGTTTTTGAAAAGTTAAGATTCATGTAATAATTTCTAGTTTATCCTCTTACAGAATAAAAATGGTGTAACACTTCCAAACTAGTAGAGGAAAATAGGAAAAAAGAATCAGTCCAAAGGAAAACTAGTGAGGAAAGGAAATAAAACATAGAAAGGACAGAACAAGTAGAAAGCATAAAATGATTTGGTTCCTACAAACCAAAATAATCACTATCACAACAAATATAAATACCTTAAATTCCCCAGTTTAAAAACAAAACAAAAATACAGATTAAATAATATAAAAATCAATCCTAGGTATAAACTCTATGAAAAAACTATTTAAAAGATAAGAAAAAAAGATAAGGATACAGAATGGTTAAAAGTAAAAGAATAAAAATTATATTCTAGTCAAATAATAACCAAAAGAATACTGTTCAAAAACTATGTAAATATCAGGTTAAATGGACTTGAGGCAAGGTATTCATAGAAATGTAGATGAGAACTTGATACAAATTAAAAGTTCAACTCACCAAGAATTAACTATTTAAAAAATTTAGTCACTTAGAACAGTGTAAGATTTTTACACACATATTTATTTCCCTTGTTCTGTGAGTTTTTGTTCTATATGTGTTGAGGATATAATTTATATGTGCCTAAAAATTTGTAGATTAAGCAGATAATCAGTAAGGTATAAAATATTTGAATAAAGGGGCTTCCCTGGTGGCGCAGTGGTTGCGCGTCCGCCTGCCGATGCAGGCGAACCGGGTTCGCGCCCCGGTCTGGGAGGATCCCACATGCCGCGGAGCGGCTGGGCCCGTGAGCCATGGCCGCTGGGCCTGCGCGTCCGGAGCCTGTGCTCCGCAACGGGAGAGACCGCAGCAGAGGAAGGCCCGCATACCACAAAAAAAAAAAAAAAAAATTTGAATAAAATAATAAGTTAATTTAATGAACACAACATAAATACAACATAAAACACTAAACTACAAAACAGCAGGATATACATTTGTTTTGTCTAGCCTACATAGAACATTTACAAAAACAGACTGCAGACTGGACAATACAACAAGTCATATTTCTAAAAGGGACAATAGAGATTTTTCTCTGATATCAATAACATTAAGCTGCAAATATTGATAAAAAGGTGGCTAAATAAACTTTGTATGTTTGGAAATTAGGAAATATACATCCAAATAATTCATACGTCTAGAGGAAATCACAATGAAAATTAGAAAGTATTTAGAACTCAATAGACACTATATTAAAACATGTGTCATATGATTAAAGAAATAGAGATAATTTTTACAGACTTAAAGCTTATATTAGAAAAGAAAAATGGCTAATATTTATTGAGTTAAGCATTCATCTTTGGAAATTAGAAAAATAAGGGCAAAATAAACCTCCCAAAACAGATAGGTAGAAGGAAGTAATAAAAGTAGATGTGGGAAACCAGTTAAAGATTAGTGAAATGTTCAATTGGAAGTAATCTCTTTAGTGACATTGGAGGTGGAGAAAAGAAGACTAAATCAAGAAATAATATGAGGCAGGAAGTGGGGATGGGATGAACTGGGAGATTGAGATCGACAGATATACACTACTATATATAAAACGGATAACTAATGAGAACCTTCTATAGCACAGGGAACTCTGCTCAATGCTCTGTGGTGATCTAAATGGAAGGAAATCTAAAAAAGAGTGGATATATGTATATGTATAACTGATTCACTTTGCTGTACAGTAGAAACTAACACAACATTGTAAAGCAACTATAATCTAATGAAAAAAAAAGAAATAGTATGAGGCAGGAAAAAAATCTCTGCAAATCAAGTGATATAGAAGAGTGAGGAGAAGAGAGATTTTAAGGTGTATTCCCCATTCTGGGATTAATTCAAACTCTTTTCCACTGGGAATTGATAAACAACTCGGCCAAATATTGGAAATACATGTTGAATGCAAACATTACCAGTACTGTGCCATTCTACATATTGGGTCTTATTAATTCTCATGACCACCCTTTGAGCTGCACATGTTAATATTCTCAGTTAAGCTGAGTCTTCAAATCTATTAACCAACTCAAAGCTAGCATATGTGTGTGTGTATATATATATATATATATATATATACACACACACATATTTTTATATATATATTAAAATATATATACATATATATATATAAAACTGAGATTTCAATTGGGTCTTGCATTTAAGAGTTTGTACTATTTCTAGATTCCATTTCAAACATGTTAATTTGAGTTGTCATAAAAACACCTAAGAAATCTCAGCAAGTGCGTATCATCTGACTATTCAAAAAAAAATAGTCAAATATAGGATGAAGATATATTTCAAATGAGCAAGTTCATCAGCATGTTAATGAGTTGCATCTGTGATTTTTTCTCATAATTCACTTTATTTTTCATGATGATATAGGTGTGTTTCCTTTCCCAACAATTACTTTAATGCACATAAAAAGCAGGGATTTATGAAATGCAATACTTTACAACATATAAACTCTGGTTTCAATGTGCTCTGCTTGTTGATTTATGAATAACTTGTAGAATTTATTACAACTTTAAGGAGCTAAAATGAATGAATCAAATCAAAATCCAGTGTCCTTAAAAGTCCACTCAAAAAAAGAAAAGTTAGCAGTCTTCCAACATATAGATTAGATTGCTTTACCTGGGGTAACACAAGGCTCAACAGAGAGCAGTCTCTACCTTTTAACAAAATAATCTTGAAAGAGAAACCTTATCAGAGGAGGAAAACAGTAATTGTTCAAGGGAATTTCCAATAAATAATAATTTTACATAAATACTGTTTTTTTCATGAAACTTTTCATGCCTGTCTAATCATACACAATGAAGAAACAAATAGAAATGCATTATTTTGCCATGTTAATTTCTGACAGCAAAATTGTTCAATGAATCCTTAAGAATATGTAACCACACATGGATGCTTCTTCCTTGTAAAACTAAATTATTAGAGTAAAGTTGAATATGCAAAAGACTTCAGGAGAAAGATAATTTTAAAATAATCATTTATAGAAAAATAAGATAATTTTTCAGGATATAGAAGGTAATGTTAAAGACATAGAAATTCCACTTTTTACACTCAACTCTCATATATTCAGGGATTAAAAAGCTAGTTCCAGTTCAAGGTGGTGATGCAGGAGGATCCTGAACTTAACTCATCCCCGGACATACAGAATCTATAGCTACATATGGAACAATTACCTCTGAAAAAATACTAAAACTAGCTTATCAACTCCTAAACATCAGTAAATAAGAAAATAACCCACATTGAAGTGGTAGGAGAGGCTGAGACACATTCTTTTTTTTTTTTCTAGTTGAAATCGGTTGGCCTAGATGACAGAGTAGGAAGACCCTGAGCTCACCTCCTCCCATGGGGACAACCAAATTACAAATATTTATAGAGTGACTATTGATGAGAATGACCTGAAGACTAGCAGAAAACATCTACAACTAAAGATATAAAGAAGGAATCACAATGAGTCAGGTAGGATGGGTAGAGACTTGGTATAGTCAAGACCCATAACCCTGTGTAGGCAACCTACAAATAGGTGAATAATCACAATAGCAGAGGATTTCCCCAAGTAGTGAGGAGTTCAAATATCACTTTGGACTACCCAACCTGGGAGTCCTGTACCAAGAAGAAGAGCACCCAGAACATTTGGTTTTGAAGGCCAGTGGGACTTACTTTCAGGAGAGCCCCAGCACTGTAGAAAACCAAGACTCTGCTCTTAAAAGTCACACACAAAATCTCACATGCTCCAAGACCGAGGGCAGAAGAAATAATTTGAAAAATGCCTGGGTCAGACTCACTTGCTGATCTTGGAGAGTATTCTGGAGAGGCACAAGGCAACTAGGACTCATGCTCAGAACATAGATGCAGGCAGCAGCAATTTTAGGGAACTCATTCTACCATGCTGGTAAACACCATTTTGGAGTCCTCCCTCTAGCTTATTAGTGCTGCAATCCAGCCCTGACAGTCAGTAGGCACCAGCCAGTAAGGAACAGTCCTTGGAACCCCGAAGCCAAGCAGCTAACTACATGGATACACAGCTCTCCCAACCAGAAGACAGGCTTCCATAGACCTCCACCAAGCACCCCAGTCTCCCGAGACACAACACCATACAACAGAGGGCCCTGGACCTGGCCCCACCAACCAGCAGGCCAATATCAGCTCCAGGAGCCCCAGGTCCCCAAAGCCAGAAACCCTGGGTCATAGATCTGCCCACCAACATGTGGACACCAGTCCTGGGACTGGTCATGGTCCTGGGACCACCACAGTCCCAGAGCCAACCACCCTGGGATTTGACCCCACCCACCAGTGGGCCAAGACTAGCCCAGGATCCAACCTCACACACCAGCTGGCTCACAATCTTGGGCCCCAGAGTGAAAGAACCCAGGACCCAGCTCCACCCACCAGTGAGCAGGCAATAGCCCTAGGATCTGGTCTTAGCCAACAGTAGGTGGGCTCTAGTCCTGGTACCTCCTGGTACGTTCCCTACCCACCAGCAGGAGACCCTAGCTACAGCACACCCTGGGGCCTTCAGCCGGCCATGTCAGGCACCAGTTCCACCCACCAGTGGGCCAGCACAAGCCCAGGCACTGGCCTACCCACCAGTAGGCAACACCAGCTCTGGGACCCCTGGCCCTGCAGCCAGCTATCCTGTAACCCAGTCTTGTACACCAGTGGGCTGGCACCAGGACTGAGACTACCTGGGTCATGCAGCCAGACAACAGGACTCAGCCCCACCCACCATTGATTGGAGCCTCCACACTAGGCAGAGCCTGGCGACCAACCAGGCCAGGAGTCAGCCATGCTTATTAACATGCCCACAGCAGTCAGCTCTACCATAACAGAAGGGCCCATGCAGCCCACATAGAGGATACTCCTAGAGCATATAGCTCTGGTTAGCAGAGGAGAGTGTGCTTCTGGGCTCCATAGGACATCTCCTACATAAGACCACTTTTGCAAGATCAGGCAATGTAACCAATCTACTAATTTCATAGAAATAAAACCACTGAATTAGGCAAAATAAAACAAAGGAATGTGATCCAGATGAAGGAATAAGATAAAACCCCAGAAGAAGAACTAAGTGAAGTGGAGATAAGCAATCTACCCAATAAAGAGTTCAAGATAAGATTACAAAGATGCTCAAAGAACTGGGGAGAAGAATGGCTGAACACTGTGGGAAGTTTGACAAAGAGTTAGAAACTATAAAGATGAACCAAATAGCACTGAACAATACAGTAACTGAAATTAAAAACACACTAGAAGGAATCAAGAGTAGATTAGATAAGAAAGAGGAATGGATGAGTGAACTGGAAGCAGAGTAGTGGAAATCACACAAGCCTAAGAGAAAAAAAGGTAGCCAAATTGAACAACACATTAAAAAATCATACACTTTGATGAAGTGGATTTATCATAGGGATGCAAGAACTGTTCAGTATCTACAAATCAACCAATGATACATCACATTAACACATTGAAAAAAAATCAAGTGATCATGATCATCCAAAAAAATGCAGAAAAAGCTTTTGACAATATTTAACATCCACTTATGATAAAAATTCTCAACAATGTGGGTATGGAGGGAACATAATATTAAAAAGGCAAATTAAAACCACAAATTAAAACTATAAATATATGAAAACCCATTGCCAACATTATACTCAATGATGAAAAGCTGAAACCATTTTCTCTAAGTTCAAGAACAAGACAAGAACACCCACTCTTGCCATGTTTATTCAAGATAGTATTGGAGAGTTCATACGGGACTCCGGAGCCGACCGGGAGGCTCTGAGGGACCTCGTCCGACTGAGTAGCCAAGGCACTGCCCGCGTCCTGCCGCCACGTCCGGGCGATTCATGCACCGCCCAGGGGAGCGAGCTCCGAGCATCTTGTGGTGCGGCCACTCCTCGGGGCCAGGAGCTGGGAAGCCGAGCGTGAGAAACCTCCGGACCAGAGCTCAGCCTCTTCCCGCCAGCCGAATCATCATGACCCACTTCAACAAGGGCCCTTCCTATGGGCTCTCAGCCGAAGTTAAGAACAAGATTGCTTCCAAGTATGATCATCAAGAAGAAGAAGATCTTCGCAATTGGATAGAAGAGGTGACCGGCATGAGCACTGGCACCAATTTTCAGCTGGGCTTAAAAGATGGCATAATCCTCTGCGAACTCATAAACAAGCTACAGCCGTGCTCAGTGAAGAAGGTCAATGAGTCCTCATTAAACTGGCCTCAGTTGGAGAATATTGGGAACTTTATCAAAGCTATTCAGGTTTATGGTATGAAGCCACATGACATATTTGAAGCAAATGATCTTTTTGAGAATGGAAACATGACCCAGGTTCAGACTACGCTGGTTGCCCTAGCAGGTCTGGCTAAAACAGAAGGATTCCATACAACCATTGACATTAGAGTTAAGTATGCAGAAAAACAAGCAAGACGTTTTGATGAAGGAAAATTAAAAGCTGGCCAAAGTGTAATTGGTTTGCAGATGGGAACCAACAAATGCGCCAGCCAAGCAGGTATGACAGCCTATGGGACTAGGAGGCATCTTTATGATCCCAAAATGCAAACTGACAAACCTTTTGATCAGACCACGATTAGTCTGCACATGGGCACCAACAAAGGAGCCAGCCAGGCAGGGATGTTAGCACCGGGTACCCAAAGAGACATCTATGATCAGAAGCTAACATTACAACCTGTGGACAACTCGACAATTTCTCTACAGATGGGTACCAACAAAGTCGCTTCCCAGAAAGGAATGAGTGTGTATGGGCTTAGGCAGCAACTATATGATCCCAAATACTGTGCTGCTCCCACAGAACCTGTCATTCACAATGGAAGCCAAGGAACTGGAACAAATGGGTAGGAAATCAGTGATAGTGATTATCAGGCAGAATACCCAGATGAATATCATGGCAAGTACCAAGATGACCAAGTACCCCAGAGACTACCAATATAGAGACCAAGGCATTGATTATTAGATTCACAGAGGAGCTCAGTATTTAGCCCATTGTTTTTATTCAGTGAGAACCAAGCTGGCCTTGGGTAATTTTTACCTTGTCTTCCTAAAACACTATTATGCTTATTGTACCTAAAGGAAATACTGCCTTACATACATTCCTTTTTCCTTTTTCTGCCTCTTCCCTAAATAGTTGCCTTTTAGTGCTGTAACAGTTAAATCCTACAGCATAACCAATAACTTGCATATGAAGTAAAAAGGAATACGGTGAAAGGGGAGTACTCTTGTACAGTCAATTCTTTTATTAAAGATCCATGCATTTTTACAATCCTCTACTTAAATTTGTATTTTCAAGTAATAGGAAGTTTTTTTTTTTTACAGTTCAGTATCTGGTTTCTACATGGAAGACTAAACTCATGCTTATAGCTAAATGTGGTCTTTGCCAACTAAATTTAAGATGCAGCATTTTAGAAATTTATATATCAATGTTTCTACAGTATTGTTTGCTAATTTTTAAATAAAGTCCTGATCAGTGTGCATTTGTGATTATATGTGTACTCATTCTTACCTAAGCCGACAAGATCTTTTCCGAGTGGTGTTTCGAAAGGAGCGTGTACAAAGCTGGCCTGCAGACATCGAGGTCTGGGGGGTGCGTTTGCTCTTCCTGTTTGTGCCAATGTATCGATGTAGAGTTGCTCTGTTTTCTTCCACTGTATTTATTGCTGCATTTCTCAGCATAAACTTATCCCATTGTATTTTTTATAAATAAATATTTTTTTTGAACATTCCTGTGAGCCACAGGCTGATTATTTTCTGGCTAACTTCCAGATGGGTAGAGTCAGATTTTTTTTTTTAAGGCCATGGCTCACGGGCCCAGCCGCTCCGCGGCATGTGGGATTTTCCCGGACCGGGGCACGAACCCGCGTCCCCTGAATCAGCAGGCGGACTCTCAACCACTGCGCCACCAGGGAAGCCCCCATTGTATTTTTTTATAAATAAATATTTTTTTTGAAAAAAAAAAGATAGTATTGGAAATCCTTGCCATAGAAATCATACTACAACAACAACAACAAAAATCAACTGAATCCAAATAGTAAGGAAGAAATAAAACTGTCACTGTTTCATATGGCATAATATTGGATTGGCCAAAAAGTTCGTTCGGGTTTGTGCATACGCTGTTACAAGAAAAACCTGCGTGAACTTTCTGGCCAGCCCAATACTATATATAGAAAACCCTATAGACTACATCAAAAAACTAATAGAAATAATGAATTCAGTAAAGTTTCAGGACACAAAATTAATATGCAGAAATCTGTTACATTTCTATACACTAATAACAATGTACTAGAAAAAGAAATTAAGAAAACAATCCTATTTACAATTGCATCAGAAAGAATAAAATACGTAGGACTAAATCTAACCAGGAGATGAAAGACCTTTACTCTGAAAACTATAAGACACTGACGAAAGATATTGAAGATAACATAAACAAATGGCAAGATATACCATGCTCATGAACTGGAAAAATTAATATTGTTAAAATGGCCATACTTCTCAGGGCAATCTACAGATTCAATGCAATCTCTATCAAGACACCAAGAGCATTTTTCACAGAACTAGAACAAATAATACAACAATTTGTGGAAATAGAAAAGAGCTTGAGTATCCAAAGCAATCTTGAAAAAGAAGAACAAAGGTACAAAACTCCCCACTTTTAAACTATATTACAAAGCTACAGTAACAAAACAGTGTGGTACAGGCCCAAAAAGAGACACATGAATCAATGGAACAGAAGAGAGAGCCCAGAAATAAACCCACACTTATATGAGCAATTAATTTATGACAAATGAGGCAATAATATACAATGGAGAAGCAACAGTCTCTTCAATAAGTGGTGCTGAGAAAAATGGACAGCATCAATTAGCTTTCCTTTAAGGGAAAATTGTCTAAAATATGTAAACATGATTATGTACAGATTGATATTCTCTTTTAATTTTTATTTTATTTTCCCCTTATTAATTTTTTTATTGAAGTATAGTTGATTTACAACATTATGTAAGTTTTAGGTGTACAGCATATCAATTCAGTATTTTCTCAGATTATACTTCATTATAGGTTATTACAAGAAAATGTCTATAATTCCCTGTGCTATACAGTATACCCTTTTTCCTTATTTATTTTATAAATATGAGCTTGTATCTGTTAATCCTATACCCCTAATCTGTCCCTCCCTTCTCTTCCTTCTCCCCTTTGGTAACCACAAATTTGTTTTCCGTATCTGTGAGTCTGTTTCTTTTTTGCACATGCATTCATTTGTATTCTTTTTTAGATTCTACATATAAGCGATATCATACAGTATTTGTCTCTCTCTGCCTGCCTGACTCATTTAATGAAACATAATATTCTCTAGGTCCACCCACATTGCTGTAAATAGCAGAATTTCTTTTTTTTTATGGTTGAGTAATATTACATACCACATCTTCTTAAGCCAGTCATCTGTTGATGGGCCCTTGGGCTGCTTACATGTCTTGAATATTGTAAATAGTGTTGCTATGAACATTGGGGTTCACATATCTTCCTGAATTAGTGTTTTCATTTTTTCCACATATATACAGAGAAGTGTAATTGATGGATCACACAGTAGTTCTCTTTTTCATTTTTTAAGGAAATTCAATACTCTTTTCCATACAGGCTTCATCAGTTTACATTTCCAAAAACAGTGTACAACAGTGCCCTTTTCTCTACATACTCCCCAGTATTTGTTACTTGTAGACTTTTTGATGATAGCCATTCTGAAAGGGTGAGGTAATACTTTATTGTGGCTTTGATTTGCATTTCTCTAATAATTAGTAACACTAAACATCTTTTCATGTGCCTGTTATCCATCTGTATGTCTTCTTTGGAGAAATGTCTATTTAGGTTTTCTGCCCGCTTTTCCATTGGACTGTTTTTATTTTTGTTGTTGTTGTTGTTATTGAATTGTATGAGCTGTTTGTATATTTCAGATATTAACCTCTTGTTGGTCACATCATTTGCAAATATTTTCTCCCATTTTGTAGGTTGTCTTTTTGTTTTGTTGATGATTCCCTTTCCCATGCAAAAGCTTTTAAGCTTAATTAGGTACTATTTTTTTTATTTTTGCTTTTAGTTCTTTTTCCTTAGGAGACAGATCCAAGAATATATAGCTACAATTTATGTCAAAGGGTGTTCCACCTAGGTTCTCTTCTAGGTGTTTTAGGGTTTCAGGTCTTACATTTAGGTCTTAAACCATTTTGAGTTTATTTTTTTATATGGTGTGAGGGAATGTTCCAATCTCATTGTTTTTACATGTGGCTGACCATTTTTCCTAGTACCACTTTTTGAAGAGATTGTCTTTTTTCCATTGTCTATTCTTGCCTCCTTTGTTGTAGATTAATTGACTGTAGGTGTGTGGGTTTGTTTCTGGGCTTTCTATTCTGTTTCATTGATCTATGTGCCTGCTTTTATGCCAGTACCACACTGTTTTAATTATTGTAGCTTTGTAGTATAGTCTGAAGTCAGGAAGGATTATTCCTCCACCTTTGTTCTTTTTTCTCAGGATTGCTTTGGCAATTCAGGGTCTTTTGTGGTTCCTTACAAATATTAGGATTATTTGTTCCATTTCTGTGAAAAAATGTCATGGGTATTTTGATAAGGATTGCATTAAATCTGTAGATTGATTTGAGTAGTATGACCATTTTTAATAATATTGAGTCTTCCAATCCAGGAGGATGGGATATGTTTCCATTTCTTTGAATCATCTTCAATTTCCTTCATCAATGTTTTATAATTTTCAGAGTAAAGTTCTTCCACTTCCTTGGTTATGTTTATTTCTGGTATTTTTGATGCAACTTTAAATAGAATTTTTTTTAACTTTCTCTTTCTGATATTCCATTATTAGTGTTTAGAAATGCAACAGATTTCTGTATATTAATCTTGTATCCTGCAACCTTGAATTCATTTATTAGTTCTAACAGTTTTTTGGTGGAGAGTTTAGGGCTCTCTGTATAGAGTATCATGTTATCAGCAAAAAGTAACAGTTTTATTTTTCCCTTCCAATTTGGATACATTTTCTTTCTTTTTCTTGTCTGATTGCTGTGGTTAGTACTTCCAATACTGTGTTAAATAGAATCATTGAGAGTAGGCATTCTTGTCTTGTTCCTGAATTTAGTGGGAAGGCTTTCAGCTTTTCACCATTGAGTTTTATGTTGGCTGTGGGTTTGTCATAAATGGCCTTCATTATGCTGAGATATGTTCCCTTTATACCCACTTTGATGACAGTTTTTATCATGAATGAACGTTAAAATTTTCAAATGCTTTTTCTGCATCTATTGAGATGACCATGTGATTTTTGTCTTTCCTTTAATTAATGTGATATATCACATTGATTGATTTGCATGTGTTGAACCATTCTTGTGACCCTGGAATAAATCTAAATTGATCATGGTGTATGCTCCTTTTTACATATTGTTGGATTCAGTTTGCTAATATTTTTTTAAGGATTTTTTCATCCATATTAATTGAAGTTATTGGCCTGTAATTTCTTTTTTGGTAGTGTCTTTGTCTGGCTTTGGTATCAGGGTAATGGTGGCTTTGCAGAATGAATTTGAGAGTTTTCCTTCCTCTTCAGTTTTTTGGAATAGTTTGAGAAGCATAGGTATAATTCTTCTTTATGTTTGATAGGATTCCCCTCTGAAACAATGTGGTCCTGGACTTTTGTTTGCAAGGAGCTTTCTCATTACAGATTCAATTTCACTTTTAGTGATTGGTGTGTTTAGACTGTTAGTTTCTTCTTGACTCCATCTTGCAGGCAGCATTTTTCTAGAAACTTGTCCATTTCCTCTAGGTTGTCCAATTTGTTAGCATATAACTGTTCATAGTATACTCCTATGATTTTTTTGTATCTCTGTGGCATCGGTTGTTATTTCTCTTCTTTTATTTCTTATTTTATTTGAGTCCTCTCTCTTTTCTTCTGGGTGAGCCTGGCTAAAGGTTTATCAGTTTTGTTTATCATTTCAAAAAACCAGATCTTGTTTTCATTGATCTTTTCTATTTTTTTATCTCTATTTCATCCATTTCCTCTCTGATATTTATTATTTCATTCCTTTTGCTGACTTTGGGTTTTGTTTATACTTCTTTTAATAATTCATTTAGGTGGTAGTTTAGGTTGTTTAGTTGAGATTTTTCTTGTTTCCTACAAAAGGCCTCTATTGCTTTGAAATTCCCTCTTAGAACTGCTATTCCTTCTTCCCATAGTTTTTGGAAAATTGTGTTTTTATTTTATTTGTCTTGAGGTATTTTCTGATTTCTTGGATTTTATCACTGACCCATTGTTTTTTATTTGTTTTTCATGACTCCACATTCTAAGACATGCCAGTAATATTTTAAATCCAAAAACAGTAAAAAGTATACCAATGCAAAAACTAAATTTATTGTCATCTTTCTGCAATTTAAATATATTTAATCCTTTTTTTACTTTTCACTGTAAAAACTTAGATAAACAAAACCTGAACCTCAAATGAAAAATGTTACTATTTTTGTTATGTTTTCTCATAGAATTGGATTGATTATTTCCCAGTCAATCCCTTTTTTTTTTCCTGTTTTGGTAGGTGAAAACTTCTTGTACATGTCTCATGGATGTCTATGTTCTCAACATGGAGCATACTATGAAACTTGAATACACAGTTTCCTTGGTTTGTTGCAGTAGAAAGCTTTACACAATGAAGGAGAAAAAAACAAGTGAGTGGCAAATTCATGTTAATGTTTGTTTGAGGAGGAATTCTTTTATTTTGATGTTCCAGGCAAAAGGCAGATTAATAATGCAGAAATCTTCCCACCAAGCATCTACAGAGGCTGAATTTTCTGTAAGTATGACATATATAAAGTTTATATATAGATGTATAAGAATGTGTTTGTGTGCATGTGTATACTTTACATTCTTAGCTGAATTCTCCAAATAGAATGGAAAAATCCATAGGTACCAAAAAAAAATCCTAGAAGTCTGATGTTGATGGAAGCCCCAGCATTAAGGGGATGGGAGCTTATCATACAGGTTTTGGCTACAGACTTGATTTGGTCTTACAAGAAAGAAGAAATTGGAACTAAGACTTTTGCATAAGGCCATGATCCTCAAATAGGTGAGCACTTAGTTTAAAAATATGAGAGCAATCCACTCATGTAGACCTCCCAAAATTTACTCTTGCTGTCCCTGGTGGTTTTTCTCTACTCCTTCAGACCAGAAGGGTTGGGTCTAGCTTCACAGCTTATTCTCTAGGTATAAAGGCCCCACTTTTACTATCATATTTTCTTAAAGAATAACATTAGGAATATGGCTTCACCCTATTCTTCTAGCCTTCTCTCTATCAGGTATGAGTCAATATTAATGTATTGGATTAAATAGCTGCAAGTAAAAAAGAAAAAAATCTGGACTTTAAGACCTGGTCTCCATTGAGGAAAAAGGGGGTATTGGATCAGGATAGAGGTAACTCTATGGATGGAAAGAGGAGGAACAGCATAGTGTACTAATTAAGGCAGGAAGGTAGGCAGGCACAGGGAACACTAATCTGGAATCTAAAATCCAGCGGGGAGATTGAGAGCATTGTTCAGTGCAGCATCTTGAAAGTCATGACTCACTAGCTATGCTTGGAACAAGACTTAATATTAATAATAATAATATAATAATAGACAATATTGATTAATTAAACACTATGTGCCAGTTGTTTCACTTATGGTATTTCATTTTATCCTCAAGAAATTTTATAACTTAGTAGATATCATTGTATTCATTTTATAGATCCTGAAGTTGAAACTCACTAGATTAAGGTGTCTTCACCAAGTTCCAACAGCCAATAAGTGGAGGATCTGGCCTTGGAGTCCAGATTTGTAGGAGTCTAGTGTCCATACTCTCTTCATTACTTCTTTGCCTGTTTAAAAGCCTTGAGGTCATTTGGCTAAGACTACCTTCCAAAATAAGGAAAAAAATGAGTTGATATGTCAAATTTAATATGTCAAAGCTGAGCTGCAAATCAACCCTGCCCTCTCACCCACCACACACACTCACACACCAATTCTGTTTCACCTGCAACCTTTCCATCTGAGCTGCTATTACCAATAATTTTAGTTGCTGAGGTCATAAACTTTGGAAGTATCTTTGGCTCCTTTTTTAGCTATGTCCCACAGATGATCTGACAAGGAAACCTAGCGGACTCCACCTTCAAAATATATCCAGAATCTGACCACTTCTCACCATGTTCCCTGCTACCACCTTAGTTTGAGCTCTCGTCATCTTTTACTTGAATTTTTGTAATAGCCTCCAACATAACAGACAGTGAGTCTTCTAAAAGTAAGCAAAAGCTTGTCATTCTTAGGCTTAAAACCTTGTAAAGGCTCTCCAAAGCCTTCTATTATCTGTGTACAAGCCCTTCCTCTGTCCCACATCACAGACCCAGGAAAGTAAGAAGTTAAGTGTCTTGCCTAAAGTCACAAGGCTTATAGTTATAAAGGTTAGTAGAACCCAACTCAGTGCGACAAGACAAGAATGGTAAGTTTCAGGTTTTTCCAGTCACACTGACAATTTATTTAATTTAATTCATAGTGGAGAAAATGTGGGAGAGGACTGTTTTCCCTACCAAAATTAAAATTGGTCAAAGGCAGTGAATAGTTCTTCTAATTCTAGATTCTTCCCAGGATCTTTCTTAAATGAAGGAATCATTCCACCTCAAAATGACCAAACGTGTAATGCAATGACTGACTTTCAGATTGTATACTGTATTTATGTAATGGATGTCATCCATCAGTATTTGTCACCATCAGGATTCTACTACTAGTCTTCCCTGTGCTATGCCCAGCAAGTCATTAAGAAAATCTTAACGAAACAATGGTTTCATTGTTTCAATGTATAATGATGGTTTATGCGTTTGTAAACAGGAAGTGCTTAATAATAATAGTATAACAGATGATGAAACTATTAGTTCTATAATATCTTTAGACTCCTCAAATTCCCAGCAACTTTTTGCTAATGTCTACTACTCTGCTGAAAATGCTCTCTTCTCCTCATCCTCCCTTCTACTTCTACACACATGTGAAATAAGCTCTGTTAACCTGAACTCCCTCCTTAGGAAAACAATCACACACTTTGCACTGGGCCTGGTTCAGAATGTTATTTATTAAATCTACGGTGGATGCTGAAAATGAGAGTTCCTTAATGAACACTGGGTAACATGGAGGCCCCATTTCCAGGGCCAGCAAGCCCTATTTGTACCTTTTCCCACAAATGGAAGAGGTAAGTACAGATCAAGTAGGTAAGGTTATAAGACAACTGCCCATTGCCCTTTTGTATTATTCCAACCCTGCTTATCAGTCTGCTTAATTCTAGAGAAGGGGATTCTGTTGATATTAATTGTTCTGGTATGCAATATTTTTATTAGTGCCCTTCACCAACATGATATTTCTTATAGTGGCAAGAGATAGATGTGAATAGACTGACATAATAAATATTGTGTTATATACCTACATGTTAATAACCCTGAGAAATATCAAAAATGACACTCTTTTCAACCAGTTTTTTTAATGTATTTAAAAATAATATAATAAGTACTATTTTGAGTTCCATTCTCTGAGTTAAAAGTCTTTTGAATGCTTTATGTCATTTCACTCTAGAGAGCTGTTTATAAAACACTCACTTATTCTTTATTTCATAAATGAATCAAAAAGGGGATCAAATCATTTGCTCACAGATACAGAACAATGTTGGCACCAAGTCCCAAGATTCCACCACTCAACATAGAGACACATGAGGCCATTTGTGAAGTTATGATAAACAATGCATCAGTGGAGAGAGATGGAACCAGAGACCCTAAAAGCTTTCCTTGCTCTAATTTTCTTGATTGGAAGCAGCATCAAAATTGCTCCCCATTTTCCACAGTGAAAAATACTGCTTTTGAAGCCATTCTTAAAAGGTTATATTATGGGACGCTGTCTGTGAAACAAACATTTCCCAGGTTGTCTCCATCCCTAACAACCCACTTGCACTCAAGAGGGTAGTTTGTTTTTCACTTCGCTTAAAGGATTTGGTCAGAAACTGGAAAATAGAATATCCTCAACAGAGAGCTCCTTTCATCTTTTGAAAAGTAAGATGGAAAACAAAATCCAGGAAAATCTTTCAATAACATGTGGTTAGTGCCTGGGGAGGTTATTTAAAGGCTGGGCACAATGTTCTAGCTTGAATGCTTAACAGCCTCATTCCTGGTCATGTCTCTTCCCAATACTTGTTGCAATGGTATATGAACTCATTGCAGCCCTTCTGAAATGCAGCCTTGAGGTGATAGGGAGAGTATGCTGTTTCCTCCGCTTCTAATATTCTTCTCTTTGCCTGGATAACAAAATGCCATTGTTCAGAATTCACCTCATCCAGGAAACTGTTCTGTTTCAGTGTCCCTCCTCTTGTGCTCCTATACATTCCTATACTACTCCTATTGTAGCATGCCTTACAAGTTATTAAATTTACCTCTTTATGTTTATGTTTCCCTTTACTGTAAGCTCTCTGCGGGTGAAAACTATGTATTCCTAGAGCCTAACACATATTTTTACTCAAATATTTGTTGAATTCATAAAAGAAGGGAGTATGGTTTGCCTTTTTCCTCTTCCCATCTCACAGTCCTAATACTGTCATGTAAAATATGAGAAAATCTAGTGGATTTCATAGTGCTTTAAATCATTTTTTTCTTCCCCATTAAAATTTATCCGTTCATGATCTCATCTATCAGAGTCTTGATCTACATGCCCATTTGTCTAATAGTGGCTATTTCCCCACCAGCTTCCCAGATTAGTGACTTCAGGCAGTCTAGGCATTGAGGTAGATGAGGTTTCTGTCCAAATCATACCACAAAGGGCCTGCCTGCTTTATCAACACATGTGCCCTGTTGCAGCATTATGACACTTAACTTTCAGAAATGTATGGGCTTTGATGTTCTGCCAATTGGTACGATCACTGTTATTCCTCTGGAAAATATCTCTAATTCAGAGAAAGGTTATTTCACTAATTATAAATATTTGTCTGAAATTTCTAGATTTTTGAAAATACTTCTGAGATTATTATGTTTTAACTCTCAAATTTGTACATGGGTGTTTTTTATAAAAAGACATAACTTTGACAATTCTGTCTAGAGCAAACAACATGAAAAAGATTTGGTATCAGAAAACTACATGGTTTCTCTCCATGGGAGAAAGTTTAAAAAATGCTGGGAAGAAAATTCTTCACTTCCCAGTTGTTTAAGAGCCAGGGCTTCTTGACACTTTGTGTCTCTACTGTTGACCGCCTTACACAGTTTCTTGGACTTAAGGTTTAAGGTTTCTGGATTATAAACACAGAACAGGACAGAATGTGGCTACAGCAGCCAATAATGTCTGTTTTAAATTGGAACCATTCTAAGGCTGCCTAAGCCTTCAGATAATGTTTGAAAAAGACTGAAGAAAACAGATTGCCAATAAGGGAGCAGGAAGAAGCATATTGCTAGTCTGGAGAATTCTCTGCAAGCCAGGTAAGCACACATTGACTATAGGTGTGTTCTGTGTGAGGTAATAACAGAAGCTAATCCTTGTAGGTCTGGTGGCATTAAATCAGCTTCTAAGATACCTAGATTTGGTCTGGGCATCTAAGTTTTAGTCCTGAGTGGAATGGTAACTTATTTGGCAACACCAGGAGTACAAAAATTATTGTAGAAACTATTCCTTGCAACAAACAATCTTCTTTGCCCATATTACATTAAGTTCAAACTTTAAATTCTATGGAATTATCCCCTGGGAGTTTAGATGATTTTGACCTTTAGGACTTTGCAATAACAACTATAAAAGCTAAGAGGGAGAAATCTGAATAAGAATCTCCTGCCAGGACATTTCTCATCTGATCCTTCTTAGAAGTGAATTCTTAGTGCGCCAAGGAATATCCTCTCTTCTGTCCCTTCATCCTGGGAAGTAGTAGCAAATTGTTATCAGTAATACTTGGCACTTTACATAGAACATTTACATGCAATATCTTGGTCCTATCAATACCCCTGACGTCAGATAGGACAGTTGTTACTACCCCAGTTTAGGAGATAGGGAAGTTGGCTACCAAAAAAGCTAAATGACTTAATCAAATTCATTTAAAAAATGAAGGATAGTGAAGATAAGATGATAATCCTTGCTTTCTGTCTCTAGAACCAGAGATTGTTCCACCAGTGGTTCCTGTCTCTCTTATTCCACTTATGAGATGCTGATATATACATTTATCCTTATATTAAGAAGCACACATTAGCCTCTTAATAGATATTTGTGGAATTAACTAAAGACTATTATTCGGAAGGAGGAGAAAACTTACTGTATGTCTGGAGAGTAGAAAAGTACCTAACACACAGAACTTCATTTAATCCTCGCAGCTACCCCATGAGGCAGCTACTATTGCCATCTGCATCTTACAGGGGTAAAAGAAACAATGAATTTTTGAGATGCTTAGGTATGTAATTTATGGAGATATTATTATGTGTCTGGCATATGTAATTTGCTTTACATAATCGTTCCATTTAATCTTCACAAGAATCTTATGTGATAGGTAGTCTCACAATTTTTCCATTTTATTTTATTTTTGGCTGCATTGGGTCTTCACTGCTGTGTGCAGGCTTTCTCCAGTTGCATCTAATGGAGGCTACTCTTCATTGCGGTGCGCGGGCTTCTCATTGTGGTGGCTTCTCTTTTGCAGAGTACAAGATCTAGGTGTGTGGGCTTCAGTAGTTGTAGCACACGGGCTCAGTACTCGTGGCACACGGGCTTAGTTGCTCCATGACATGAGGGATCTTCCCGGACCAGGGATCGAACCCGTGTCCCCTGCATTGGCACGGGGATTCTTAACCACTACACCACCAGACAAGTCCTTTCCCATTTTACAGAAAACTGAAACTCAGAGAAGATAAGCAATTTGCCCTGGGTCAGACACAAAGCTGACTTAGATGCAAATTTTTATACTCTGACCCTTTTCCACTGTATAAGCCTGGGTCTCCTCTGCTGAACAAGCCTTGGCTCATAGACCTGTGACAGCTGGAGTCAGGATTTAACCTCAGACTTCATGGGCCGTTCTGTTTCATACAGAATGTGCTGCCTCCTGAGTAACTAGGTGCACCATGAAGGCTTGAAGTGTAATAACAACTGGACACTGTTAAAATCTCTGTTTTATTGAATGTTCTATAGGAATCTTGTACTCAATATAAATAAAACAAAATTTCAAAATTGGTCTCGTAGAAATTCTCTAAATGAAAAGAAACCATAAGTTCTGCTTTTTGAGACTCGCGTTTGTTTTCTTATTTTTCTGTGGTCAATACCGCAAACTTGCAGAGTCTTCATATTCCCCATTAACATCAAAGTAGTTGCTGACAGACATTAAATTCATTTTTATGTGTAAGCAGGAATCACCCAGACTGTGCTTATTTTGTAAAGAAGACTGAGAAGAATGCAAAATCCTTACAAGTGAGATTAGGATCTCAAGATCCACATGTAAATTAAAAATTTGTCCTTTCCTTTAGCAGACAGGAACACCTAAAACTGTGGTTCCCAAACTTTTGGAGTTGTGAAGTTCCATAGTGCAATTTTTTAGATTTCAAAACATCTGTGCCTTCCTCCTTCAAAAGTAATACAGAAATGTGTGCAATTTTTCTAAATTTAGAGTGAATTTCATGTTAAGATCTTTTTGAAAAATTAATGACGATATGTGAGATAGTTGTGCCATGTTGTAAAACAAGAATTTGGAATCACTTGTTAAGTACTACCCAAAACCCCAGCTATATAATTTCAATAAAAAAATCAATCATGGAAAAGTTGATTTGTGGAAGCAAAGGGCCAAAAATATCATTCCTCAAACAAATGCTATTCCATCAGCACTTAGTAAAATAGAGGAGATGGGATATATTCATAAAATCTATAATTTAATTCAATTATGAAAATATTTTTTAAGAATCGATTTTATGCCCAGAACTATATAGGATCCTGTCTTTGATACAATGGTGAATAATATATGGTTTCTCTCATCTTGGAAATTACATTCTAGTGGAGGAAACGAAATACACATTATATACTAGAAAAGATAAAGTAGAACGTAATGGTTTAAATAACATGATGTGGGAGTTATGAGACTGAAAGAGATACATTCCAGGGAGGAAAATCTGGAATGGATCCTTGGAGAAGACATTAGAGATGTGCTTCCTCCTCACTTAAAAAACAAGGTTGGGGGGAATCTGGGTACATGCCAATCAGGATGCCAGTCCAGTAGAGTATTTATAAGCCTTAATTCTACTTTACCGTTCTGAAGCATTTGATACTTTTAACCACTCTGTTCTTCTTTCTTTAAATTCTCTCTGGTTTTCCTTCTCTCTCTTTTTCTCTATCCTCAATTTCTTCCCCCTTTTCTTCCATATAATGTTTCCTACCAGAGTTCCTATAAGCGTCTCTCTTACCATGCCTTGCACTTCCTCTGGTGACAGCATTCTTCATACTTCCACCATATGCTTATGTCTCCCAACTTACATCACCTGTTCTAGCTGTTGCCTGAATGCTAAACCTGTACATCTAACCATCAACTTTATACAACCACTTGGTTATCTCACTGATGTCTAAACTCAGTATGTTCAAAACCACATTTGATTTCTCTCAAACATGCTTCTCCTTCTGAAATCCCTACCCCATGAGTGGCATTGCAGTCCACTGAGACATTAGAATATCCTAACCTCATCTCACTCATTCCTCTTTTCAGAAAGTTAGCAAGGCCTATGGATTCTACTTCATCAGCATACTGTATTCCTTGGGTTCATCCTGGTTATAACCTCAGTAACAGCTTCAATTCAGGCCTGGAAGTAGGCTTCTTTTTGTATCCAGCTTGTCCTCATCTATCTTCTTGCTACAGAGTAAGACCTCTAAGTTTAAAATCCAACTATCTTTACCCAATATTTATCCTGAATATTGTGTGAAGTAACAGGGGGATTTCTAACTCTGGGTGTCTTTGCGCAAAAGGCTCCTGCTTATCTCTCTGGGGTCAATACTCAAGCCTCCTCCTTCATGCCCTGCTTCTTCATCTGTTCCCCCAGGCTCCAACCCAAATACACCAATTATTTTCAGAGAAACAAAAGCATTGTGATGTTTAATGCCATTGTACCTACCAGCACAATTTTGCCTAGAATTTCATTGTCTTCTCATGTAGTTATTCAGACTTAAAAATTCAGCTCAATTATAATATATTCCTTCATTGCCCACAATTTCATTTATATGACCTTTCTCTGCTTTCATAGCACAAATGCATACTTTTATCAAAATTGCTTTTTATTTATATGTCTTCCCTTCTCACTAGGCTGATGTTTATTTTAACCTTTTGGGAGAGTCATTTAAACTTATATCTTTGAGATTCTAATAAATACTTTGGAGTATTTTCTAGAAAAATGTAGAGTCACATAAATTTTTCTCACAATTTCCAGTTATGTGCAGATATCTATCCAAGTATTCATGAATAAATCCCCAGGGACTCTAGACCAAGTGCCCCTTCTTAAACAGTAAGCTCCTTGAGGATAAAAGCTATATTTTTTCCTTCAATTGACTTTATTTTCCCAGTATTTAACACAATGCCTAGCATAAATTAGTCTCTCATTATTAATAAAAAAATGTTTATTAAATGAGTGAAGGGTAAGTCTTTGACATTTGGATATGGCAAAGGGTCTAAGGAAAGAAAGTGATCTTTTAAGACAAATGAAATAGCTTGATGGATTACGGTTTTAACTTCATAGATAATATGTAATTAGTTATCTTTGCAAGTGGTTAAAACAGTAGAGGTAAGATTTAGTGCTCAGTTAATTTTTCCTCATAAAGTTGAAACTATAAACTGGAGGCTTCATAAGCCTAACCATTTACCTGAAAATTATTAAATGGATAAAGTATAAGAATATCTTATTCTTGGCTGCTCACCTCCAACCTGCTTGCTTTCAGTGCCTATAACTGAAAGGTAAGTAGACTAGTCTATCTAATTAAATAATAATGGAATTAAGGATATGATCACAATTTAAACATCACTCATAGTGTGTTGCATCATCCTAAATCTGACACAAGGAGTGTGTGAGTTTCCATGTGGTTCACTAGTCATCCACAGTTGTCTGGTTGCCCTGAAAATTCATTCTTATTTCTCCAAGAGATGAGGAAAAGATTAGATTACAATAATTGCTACAATAGTAGGTATCAAAAGAGTTGACTATACTGGCATAAGAATTCAGTCCAAGAAATACATCCAAACTAGTTTTTCTCCTACCTCCAGCCCTTAGAATGTTGTTCTAAAGCTATCTCTGCTCCAGAACAATAAACAATCAAAATGATTCATTCCTGATCTTGAATACACATTAACACCTCATTTCCTTTGATACTAAAATCTGCATAATAACATATATTTGAAGCACACTGTTTTGTTTTGTTTTTGCGGTACGCGGGCCTCCCACTGTTGTGGCCTCTCCCGTTGCTTAGCACAGGCTCCGGACGCGCAGGCCCAGCAGCCATGGCTCACGGGTCCATGCGGCGGCATGCGGGATCCTCCTGGACTGGGCCACGAACCCGTGTCCCCTGCATCGGCAGGCGGACTCTCAACCACTGCGCCACCAGGGAAGCCCAAAGCACACTGTTTTGATGGTAGTTGACAACCTAGACATTGGAGTCAGATAAACTGGGGTTCAAATCCCCACTCCACTAATTTTAGCTGTGGTATTTTGGACAACGCATTTTACAGGTAAGGAAATTGGGGTTTAGAGAGTTTAAAATTTAGGTTTACAAAATGGTACCCTCTAAATTATTATTATTTATAAAATGGTACCTTACATTTTAGTATGTTTTGCACATTAAATCAGAAAGTAACTTATGTAGAGAGCTGGATTTGACTTTGCCTGAAGAATTTCTTTTCATGGCATCTAGTCAGAAAACTGTGAGTGCAATAGCATGGCAGCCCAGATTTTAGAATTCCCAGTAACCACCTAAAATGATATAAATTGCAAATGCACAGTCCAGTGATCTCTCATTGAAGACCCTTAATAAATATTTACTGAATGAACAGCAGAGTTTAAAAGGAACACATGATAAATATAGTAGTCAAACATTGAATGTAGATAGCCTTTCCGAGGATATCTTCACATGATAATTTCACAAATATGAAAGATGTGGCACAAAAAAAGCTCCCTGTTCTCACATAAACTATTAGAATTAGATGTGTGAATAAAACGTGAATTATGAGATCTAGCAATTGCCTTGAAGGGAGGTCAAAACTGTTGTGTAACAACCACCGCTTGCTAAACTTCACATCAATTACTTAATACATAGAATATTTTAATTATTTTTATATATTGCATAAGGCAAATATACAGTAACTGCTAATAATGAATGGAGAGAGGGATTTTGTTAAAGCAAGCATTTACTAACTCCAAAACAGGGCTCTAGGGCTTCCCTGGTGGCGCAGTGGTTGCGCGTCTGCCTGCCGATGCAGGGGAACCGGGTTCACGCCCCGGTTTGGGAAGATCCCACATGCCGCGGAGCGGCTGGGCCCGTGAGCCATGGCCGCTGAGCCTGCGCGTCCGGAGCCTGTGCTCTGCAACAGGAGAGGCCACAGCAGAGGGAGGCCCGCATACCACAAAACAGGGTGCTAAAGAAGAGATAGTTATGCCTGGTATGTTTAAATTTTAACTGGCTTTGAGCACAACACGTGTTATTTCTTTTTTTCTTTTTTTTTGTCTTTCTCTGTCTGATTAATTTCACTAAGCATAATACCCTCAGGACCATCAGTGTTTCTGGAAATGGCAAAATTTCATTCTTTTTTTATGGTTGATATTCCATCATATGTGTATATATATATATATATATATACATATACACACACACAAACACACACTTAACACATATATATTTCACATCTTCTGTGTCCATTCATTTGCTGATGAAAACTTGACTATTGTAAATAATGCTGCAATGAATACAATGAACATTGGGTTGCATATATCTTTTTATTTATTTATTTATTTTTTTTGTGGTACACGGGCCTCCCTCTGTTGCGGCCTCTCCCGTTGCAGAGCACAGGCTCCGGACGCGCAGGCTCAGCGGCCATGGCTCACGGGCCCAGCCGCTCCGCGGCATGTGGGATCCTCCCAGACC
>NC_041229.1:32172678-32176726 GCF_002837175.3 Physeter macrocephalus
GGCATGTGGGATCCTCCCAGACCGGGGCGCGAACCCGGTTCCCCTGCATCGGCAGGCGGACGCGCAACCACTGCGCCACCAGGGAAGCCCTGCATATATCTTTTTAAATTTCTGCTAGGCGGACTCTCAACCACTGCGCCACCAGGGAAGCCCCGGTAGTTCTATTTTTAATTTACTGAGGAACCTCTATACTGTTTTCTATAGTGTCTGTAACAATTTATATTCCCACCAACAGTGTACTAGGATTCCCTTTTCTCCACGTTCTCACCAACATTTGCTATTTGCTGTCCTTTTTTTTTTTACATCTTTATTGGAGTATAATTGCTTTACATTGTTGTGTTAGTTTCTGCTGTATAACAAAGTGAATTAGCTATATGTATACATATATCCCCATATCCCCTCCCTCTTGCGTCTCCCTCCCACCCTCCCTATCCCACCCCTCTAGGTGGTCACAAAGCAACGAGCTGATCTCCCAGTGCTATGCAGCTGCTTCCCACTAGCTATCTATTTCACATTTGGTAATGTATATAGGTCAATGCTACTCTCTCACTTCGTCCCAGCTTCCCCTCCCTCTCCCGGTGTCCTCAAGTCCATTCTCTACATCTGTGTCTTTATTCCTGTCCTGCCACTAGGTTCATCAGAACTACTTTTTCTTTTTAGATTCCATATATATGTATTAGCATATGGTATTTGCTTTTCCATTTCTGACTTACTTCACTCTGTATGACAGACTCTAGGTCCATCCACCTCATTACAAATAACTCAATTTCATTCATTTTTATGGCTGAGTGATATTCCATTGTATATATGTGCCACATCTTCTTTATCCATTCATCTGTTGATGAACATTTAGGTTGCTTTTATGTCCTGGCTATTGTAAATAGTGCTGCAGTGAATATTGTGGTACATGTCTTTTAGAATTATGGTTTTCTCAGGGTATATGCCCAGTATTGGGATTGCTGGGTCACATGGTAGTTCTATTTTTAGTTTTTTAAGGCCCTTCCATAATGTTCTCCATTGTAACTGTATCAATTTATATTCCTACCAACAGTGCAAGAGGCTTCCCTTTGCTCCACACCCTCTCCAGCATTTATTGTTTCTAGATTTTTTGATGATGGTCATTCTGACTGGTGTGAGGTGATACCTCATTGTGGTTTTGATTGGCATTTCTCTAATGAGTAGTGATGTTGAGCATCCTTTTATGTGTTTGTTGGCAATCTGTATATCTTCTTTGGAGAAATGTCTATTTAGGTCTTCCACCCATTTTAGATAGGGTTGTTAGTTTTTTTGATATTGAGCTGCATGAGCTGCTTGTATATTTTGGAGATTAATCCTTCGTCAGTTGCTTCATTTGCAAATATTTGCTAAAATTCTGAGGGTTGTCTTTTCATCTGGTTTATGGTTTCCTTTGCTGTGCAAAAGCTTTTAAGTTTCATTAGGTCCCATTTGTTCATATTTGTTTTTATTTCCGTTACTCTAGGAGGTGGATCAAAAAGGACCTTGCTGTGATTTATATCACAGAGTGTTCTGCCTATGTTTTCCTCTAAGAGTTTTATGGTGTCTGGCCTTACATTTAGGTCTTTAATCCATTTTGAGTTTATTTTTGTGTATGGTGTTTGTTAGTGTTTTAATTTCATTCTTTTACATGTAGCTGTCCAGTTTTCCCAGCAGCACTTATTGAAGAGGCTGTCTTTGCTCCATTGTATATTTTGGCCTCTTTGTCAAAGATAAGGTGACCATACATGCGTGGGTTTATCTCTGGGCTTTCTTTCTTGTTCCATTGATCTATATTTCTGGTTTTGTGCCAGTACAATACTGTCTTGATTACTGTAGCTGTGTAGTATAGTCTGAAGTCAGGGAACCTGATTCCTCAAGCTCCGTTTTTCGTTCTCAAGATTGCTTTGGCTATTCCGGGTATTTTGTGTTTCCATACAAATTTAAAAATTTATTGTTCTAGTTCTGTGAAAAATGCCATTGGTAGTTTGATAGGGATTGCATTAAATCTGTAGATTGCTTTGGGTAGTATAGCCATTTTCACAATGGTGATTCTTCCAATCCAAGAACATGGAATATCTCTCCATCTGTTTGTATTTCTTTGATTTCTTTCATCAGTGTCTTATAGTTTTCTGCATACAAGTCTTCTGTCTCCTAGGTAAGTTCATTCCTAGGTATTTATTCTGTTTTTTGCAATGGTAAATGGGAGTGTTTCTTTAATTTCACTTTCTGATTTTTGTTGTTAGTGCATAGGAATGCAAGAGATTTCTGTGCATTAATTTTGTATCCTGAAACTTTACCAAATTCATTGATTAGCTCTAGTAGTTTTCTGGTAGTATCTTTAGGATTCTCTATGTATAGTATCATGTCATCTGCAAACAGTGATAGTTTTACTTCTTCTTTTCTGATTTGGATTCCTTTTATTTCTTTTTCTTCTCTGATTACCATGGCTAAAAATTCCACAACTATGTTAATTAATAGTGGTGAGAGTGAGCACCCTTGTCTTGTTTCTGATCTTAGAGGAAATGGTTTCACTTTTTCACCATTGAGAATGATGTTGGCTGTGTTTGTCATACATGGCCTTTATTATGTTGAGGTAGGTTCCCTCTGTGCGCATCTTCTGGAGAGTTTTTAAGATAAATGTGTGTTGAATGTTGTCAAAAGCTTTATGTGCATCTATTGAGATTATCATATGGTTTTTATCCTTCAGTTTTTTAATGTGGTGTATCTTGTAGATTGATTTGCATATATTGAAGAATCCTTGCATTCCTGGGATAAACCCCACTTGATCATGGTGTATGATCCTTTTAATGTACTGTTGGATTCTGTTTGCTAGTATTTTGTTGCAGATTTTTGCATCTATGTTCATCAGTGATACTGACCTGTAGTTTCCTTTTTTTGTAGCATGTTTGTCTGGTTTTGATATCAGGGTGATGGTGGCCTCATAGAATGAGTTTGGGAGTGTTCCTCCCTCTGCTATATTTTGGAAGAGTTTGAGAAGGATAGGTGTTAGCTGTTCTCTAAATGTTCGATAGAATTCACCTGTGAAACCATCTGTTCCTGGGCTTTTGTTTACTGGAAGGTTTTTAATCACAGTTTCAATTTCAGTGCTTGTGATTCATCTGTTCATATTTTCTATTTCTTCCTGTTTCAGTCTTGGAAGGTTGTACTTTTCTAAGATTTTTGCATTTCTTCCAGGTTGTCCATTTTATTGGCATAGATTTGCTTGTAGTAGTCACTCATAATCCTTTGTGTTTCTGCAGTGTCAGTTGTTACTTCCCCTTTTTCATTTCTAATTCTGTTGATTTGAGTCTTCTCCCTTTTTTTCCTGATGAGTCTGGCTAATAGTTTATCAATTTTGTTTATCTTCTCAAAGAACCAGCTTTTAGTTTCACTGATCTTGGTATTGTTTCCTTCATTTCTTTTTAATTTATTTCTGATCTGTTCTGTATGATTTCTTTCCTTCTGCTAACTTTGAGTTTTTTTGTTGTTGTTGTTGTTCTGCTTTCTCTAATTGCTTTACGTGTATGGTTAGGTTGTTTATTTGAGATGTTTCTTGTTTCCTGAGGTAGGATTGTATTGCTATAAACTTCCCTCTTAGAACTGCTTTTGCTGCATCCCATTGGTTTTGAGTTGTCATGTTTTCATTGTCATTTGTTTCTAGGTATTTTTTGATTTCCTCCTTGAATACTTCAGTGATCTCTTGGTTATTTAGTAGTGTATAGGTTAGCCTCCATGTTTTTGTATTTTTTACAGATTTTTTACTGTAATTGGTATCTGGTGTCATAGCGTTGTGGTTGGAAATGATACTTGATACAATTTCAATTTTGTTAAATTTACCAACGCTTGATTTGTGACCCAAGATATGATCTATCCTGGAGAATGTTCCATGAGCACTTGAGAAGAAAGTGTATTCTGTTGTTTTTGTATGGAATATCCTATAAATATCAGTTAAGTGCATCTTGTTTAATGTATCATTGAAAGCTTGTGTTTCCTTATTTATTTTCATTTTGTATGATCTGTCCATTGGTGGAAGTGAGGTGTTAAACACCCC
>NC_041229.1:32177743-32200932 GCF_002837175.3 Physeter macrocephalus
TTTCTTCCTGGTTCAGTCTTGGAAGGTTGTGCTTTTCTAAGAAGTTGTCCATTTCTTCCAGGATGTCCATTTTATTGGCATATAGTTGCTTGTAGTAATCTCTCATGATCCTTTGTATTTCTGCAGTGTCAGCTGTTACTTCTCTTTTATTTCTAACTCTATTGGTTTGAGTCTTCTCCCTTTTTTTCCTGATGAGTCTGGCTAATAGTTTATCAATTTTGTTTATCTTCTCAAAGAACCAGCTTTTAGTTTCACTGATCTTGGTATTGTTTCCTTCATTTCTTTTTAATTTATTTCTGATCTGTTCTTTATGATTTCTTTCCTTCTGCTAACTTTGGAGTTTTTTTGTTCTTCTTTCTCTACTTGCTTTAGGTGTAAGGTTAGGTTGTTTATTTGATATTTTTCTCATTTCTTGAGGTAGGATTGTATTGCTATAAACTTACCTCTTAGAACTGCTTTTGCTGCATTTCATAGGTATTGGGTCATCATGTTTTCAGTGTCATTTGTTGCTAGGTATTTTTTGATTTCCTCTTTGATTTCTTCAGTGACCTCTTGGTTGTTTAGTAGCATACTGTTTAGCCTCCATGTGTTTTATTTTTTACAGCTTTTCTCCTGTAATCAATATCTAGTCTCATAGCATTGTGGTCAGAAAAGACATTTGATATGATTTCAATTTTCTTAAATTTACCAAAGCTTGATTTGTGACACAAGATATGAACTATCTTGGAGAATGTTCCATGTGAACCTGAGAAGAACATGTATTCTGTTGTTTTGGGATGGAATGTCCTATAAATATCAATTAGGTCTATCTGGTCTAATGTGTCATTTAAAGCTTTTGTTTCCTTATTTATTTTCTTTTTGGATGGTCTGTCTATTGTTGTAAGTGTGGTGTTAAAGTCCCCTACTATTACTGTGTTACTGACAATTTCCCCTTTTATGACTGTTAGCATTTGCCTTATGTATTGAAATGGTCCTATGTTGGGTGCATAAATATTTACAATTGTTATATCTTCTTCTTGGCTTCATCCCTTGATCATTATGTAGCGGCCTTCTTTGTCTCTTGTAATAGTCTGTATTTTAAAGTCTATTTTGTCTGATATGAGAATTTCTACTGTAGCTTTCTTTTGATTTCCACTTGCATGGAGTATCTTTTTCCATCCTCTCACTATCAGTCTGTATGTGTCCCTAGGTCTGAAGTGGGTATCTTATAGACAGCATATACAGGTCTTGTTTTTGTATCCATTCAGCCAGTCTGTGTCTTTTGGTTGTAGCATTTAATCCATTTACATTTAAGGTAATTATTGATATGTATGTTCCTATTACCATTTTCTTAATTATTTTGGATTTGTTTTTGTAGGTCTTTTCCTTCTCTTGTGCTCCTGCCTAGAGAAGTTCCTTTAGCATTTGTTGTAAAGCTGGTTTGGTGGTGCTGAATTCTCTTAGCTTTTGATTGTCTGTAAAACTTTTGATTTCTCCATCAAATCTGAATGAGATCCTTGCTGGGTAAAGTTATCTTGGTCATAGGTTTTTCCCTTTCATCACTTTACATATGTCCTGCTGCTCCCTTCAGACTTGCAGAGTTTCTTCTGAAAGATCAGCTGTTAACCTTATGGGGATTCCCTTGTGTGTTATTTGTTGTTTTTCCCTTGCTGTTTTTAATATGTTTTCTTTGTATTTAATTTTTGATAGTTTGATTAATATGTGTCTTGGCATGTTTCTCCTTGGATTTATCCTGTATGGGACTCTCTGCACTTCCTGGACTTGATTGACTATTTCCTTTCCCATGTTAGGGAAGTTTTCAACTATAATCTCTTCAAATATTTTCTCAGACCCTTTCTTTTTCTCTTTTTCTGGGAGCCCTATAGTTAGAATGTTGGTTCATTTAATGTTGTCCCAAACGTCTCTGAGACTGTCCTCCGTTCTTTTTACTTTATACTGCTCTGTGGCAGTATTTCCACTATTTTATCTTCCAGGTCATTTATCCATTCTACCGCCTCAGTTTTTTGTTACTGATTCCTTCTATAGTATTTTTAAATTCATTTATTGTGTTGTTCATCATTGTTTGCCCTTTAGTTCTTCTAGGTCCTTGTTACACATTTCTTGTAATTTCTCTATTCTATTTCCGAGATTTTGTATCATTGTTACTATCATTACTCTGAATTCTTTTTCATGTAGACTTTCTATTTCCTCTTCATTTGTTTGGTCTGGTGGGTTTTTACCTTGCTCCTTCATCTGCTGTGTTTTTCTCTGTCTTCTCATTTTGCTTAACTTACTGTGTTTGGGGTCTCCTTTTCATAGGCTGCAGATTCATAGTTCCTCTTGCTTCTGGTTTCTGCCCCCAGTGGGTGATGTTGGTTCAGTTGCTTGGGTAGTCTTCCTGGTGGGGGAGACTGGTACCTGTGTTCTGGGGGGTGGGGCTGGATCTTGTCCCTCTGGTTGGCAAAGCCGCATCTGGTGGTGTGTTTTGGTGTCTGTGAACTTAGTATGACTTTAGGCAACCTCTCTGCTAATGGGTGGGTTGTGTTCTTGTCTTGCTAGTTGTTTGGCATGGGGAGTCCAGCACTGGAGCTTACTGGCTGTTGGGTGGAGCTGGGTCTTATTGTTGAGACAGAGATCTCTGGGAGAGCTCTCACTGATTAATATTACATGAGGCCAGGATGTCTCTGCCGGTCCAACATTCTGTACTTGGCTGTCCCACCACGGAGGCTCAGGCCCAACACATGGCCAGAGCACCAAGACCCTGTCAGCCACATGGCACAGAAGAAAAGAAAAAAAACTGAACAGACAGAACCACAAGACAAATGGTAAAAGCAGAGGTAAACAGACAAAATCACAAAAGGAACATACTCACACACAAGCTCAGGAAAAAGATAAAAGGAAGAGGCAACCAAACCAATAAACAAACCCACAAATGAAAACAAGCACTAAAAACTAAACTATGATAAACATAAAACCAAAAACAAATCAAACACAGAAAGCAAACCCCAAGTCCACAGTTGTCCCCAAAGTCCACAGCCTCAATTTTGGGTATACTCCTTGTCTATTCAGGTATTCCACTGATGCAGGGTTTACCAAGCTGATTGTGGGGATTTAATCCACTGCTCCTGAGGCTGCATGGAGAGATTTCCTTTTCTCTTCTTTGTTCAAATAGCTCCTCAGGTTCAGCTTTGGTTTTGATCCTGCCTCTGCTTGTAGGCCTCCCTCAGGTGTCTGTTCCCTGCCCAGACAAGAAGGGGTTAAAGCAGT
This sequence comes from Physeter macrocephalus, assembly GCF_002837175.3. Taxonomy (NCBI): domain Eukaryota; kingdom Metazoa; phylum Chordata; class Mammalia; order Artiodactyla; family Physeteridae; genus Physeter; species Physeter macrocephalus. The sequence continues at coordinate 32,180,990 of NC_041229.1, forward strand.
GGCTGATTAGGGCTCTCTTGCTCACTCAGGCTGGGGAAAGGGAGGGGTACGGTAGTCACAATTGGGATGTGGGGAGTGCCTGAAATGGCAGAAGCCAGTGTGAAGTTGCAACATCCTGCGGCGTACCATGTGTTCTCCCAGGGAAGTTGGCCTTGGATCACGGGACCCTGGCAGTGGCGTGCTGTACAGGCTCCCGGGAGGGTATGGGTAGTGACCTGAACTTGCACACAGGACCCTTGGTGTCAGCAGCGGCAGTGGTAGCAGTCCGTGACTGCCTCCAGTGTCTGAGGTGATAGCCGTGGCTTGCACCCATCTCTGGAGCCTGCTTAGGCAGTCCTCTGACATCTGTGCGCACGCAGAGCAGGAAGCCTCTCTCCTTGCATATCCCGAAACAATGGTCTGGTGCCTCTCTGGCAGGTCCAGAATTTTACCCAGACTCCCACCTGGCTAGCTGTTGCACACTAGCCCACTTCAGGCTGTCTTCATGCAGCCAACCCTTCCTCTCCCTGGGGTCTGACCTCCAAAGCCTGAGCCTCAGCTCCCAGCTCCCACCCACACCAGTGGGTGAGCAGACAAGTATCTCAGGCTGGTGAGTGCTGATTGGCACTGATCCTCTGTGCAGGAATCTCTGCCTTGCCCTCCACACCCCTGTTGCTGTGCTCTGTTCTGAGGCTCCGAAGTTCCCCCCACATCCCCACCAGAGAGAAGGTGTCCTAGTGTGTGGAAACTTTTCCTCCTTCACAGCTCCCTCCCAGACGTGCATGTCCCATTCTGATTCCTTTGTCTCTCTTTTTTTAATTTTCTTTTCTCTTTTGCCCTAGCCAGGTACCTGGGAATTTCCTTGCCTTTTTGGAAGTCTGAGGTCTCCTGCCAGCGTTCAGTAGGTGCTCTGTAGGAGTTGTTCCACATGTAGATGTATTTTTGACATATTAGTGGGGAGAAAGGTGATCTCCACGTCTTACTCCTCCACCATCTTGAAGGGCCTCTCCTAATTTAGTCAATCCATGTTATTTCTAAATGGAATTTTTTATTTGGGAAAAGCTTTTCCCCCCGACCCCCATAAATTCTGTACTGATTTTGGACCAATTTAGTTTTCCTTAGCAATACCTGTCAACATGTTAACATGTCAACATCTGCATTAGCAAAATTATTTCCATTTAACTGTCTTGTGTTGTCTAATACATTTCTTCTTGGTCTAATCTAGTGTCCAAGCTTGACCAATCATATCTATGAGAACTCATCAGTCCATGGATGGCTAAAGGGATAGGCCCAGGAGGCTAACTTTTGTAGTGTTTGTGCCAGATTTCCCCTTCCATAGTTGATTGAACCACGTCTGGGTACTTGACTTAAGAAAGTGATGTGGTCTGGTGCAAAACAATGAACCAAGATGCCCATGAACATCAAAAATGTCAAAAGAAAAAGCTAAAGATGATAAGTCATGACATAGAAAGAAAAGGGTGAGACCATGATGGTCATGTACTACTAAAGTAATGAGGTAACAGAATTTATGAGGAAACTAGAGTGGTAGAGAGAGAGAAAAAAATAGAATTAATGTGTATAGAGAAGGTGAGCCTTCAAAATAAAGAGCCTGTGTTACCCATAGGAGAGCAAAGGAAAGTTGTTGCTGGATTTGAATTCCTCAGCCTAGTTCAGCTTATGGAGATCTTTTCATTAACTTCTTATACATATGAAGTAACTTGACTGATTCTTTGAATTAACCTAGCCTCTACTGTGTTTTCCTAGCACCCAAACTTCAAAGAAATTAATGGCACACTTGTATGCCATGGTATAATACATAGAAAGTTCTACTCTACCTAAAAATTAGTTGTCCCCCAAGGACACACACAGCCCCCACACATGATGACCCATAAAATGTATTAACAGCGCCCATCAACACAACTTGCTCAATCCCTCTTTTTTGGGATCCTAGGAGAATGATGGTCTGGAATACAGAGCAATGGATGTGTCCTGGCAGTTTGTGGTTAGGATTAAGGAGGAATCCTTCCCACAAAGAATTAATAATTTCAATAGAGGCTAAAGGGCAGAAAAATACGTAATCCATAATTATAAATACTAAGTGTTTTGGGAGGGGATCTTAGGGTGATTGAGACCACTAACTTGCTCCAAATATCCAGTCTCTGCCTTTTCTTTACTAAGAGGGCCCTGATCGTGTTTAGAGCAGCAATTACCCCAGCTATTGGGTTGGCCAAAAAGTTCATTCGGGTTTTTCCATAAGATGTTACACAAAAACCTGAACGAACTTTTTGGCTAACCCAATAAAATGTGACATTTCTCAGTCAGTTTTATAGAGCTCTGTGATAGCATTTTGGTTATCAGCAGAATTTTGTGAGTAGGACTTTCAGAAGGACTCTGAAAAGGAAGATAAACATCTGGGATTTGTTTCTTCTGTATTTCCTCTTCCAGCTTCTTGTCTAGAATGAAGATATGATGACTGGACCTCCAGTAGCCATCTTGGACCATGAGGTCATTGTGAAAACAAAAGGACTATTAAAGCAGATCGATAGAAGGAACATGTGCCCCTGATGACCACCGAGATACCCTATCAGCCCTGGGCTTCCTACTTTGGGGCTTCCTCTACATGAGAGAAAAATAACTTCTATCTTACTTAAGCAACTATTATTTTAGGTATTCCACTATATGCAGTTGAATTTAATCCCATCTGAACAGCCTGAGGGTGTTAATAGTATAGGTGCTGGGCACCTCTGACACTTCCATTCTCCTGCTTCTTCCTGCTGCACAACTGCTTCTTATAACTGGAATCCTCTGGTTGCAATGCTATATGACAGTTTCTACTCCAGTTTATAAAACACTGGAGCACACATAGACTTATTTTCATTGACCTCCAACAGAGTTTTAGTAAAGCAGCAGTTCTCTTCCAGCAAGCTCCTTATACAAACAGACATCTGTTGGACCACCCTATCAGTTATTAGAAACATCTGAATCCTCACCAATGACAAGAAGCTAGGATTAATCTGTGATTTCTGACTCACAAACATTATTTTATCAGTTGATGCTTCCTACCTTGAAACGTATATACAAGTTACAAGTGTCAGGACAAGTGAAACATTTAAGGAAAGGGTATGTTTGCTTTCATCTCAATTCCTGCTTCCTTCTCACCAAGAGATGCAGGTAAGAGAAGCTAAAAGTTTTCCTGGCTCTGGATCAGTTAACAAGTACAGCATTCAATTCATCACAGTGTAAACACACAACACTGGAGGGAGGAGGTAAGCATCAGTTTGGTAGTAAAGCCTGTTCCTGCCCAAGAATGAATGGCACCAGCCTGCCTAGCTCCTCTGGGCAATGGACAAACAAACAGAAGATAAGAAAAAGTTAGGGAACTTGAGTGCAAGGACAACAAGAAGTCTCCACTCACAGCAATATCATGCTGACCATTCTCTGGAGCCAGGATTTTCTCTTCCTTAGGATAATTTATCATGACCTTGCAGTTGAACCTCTTACTGCTCACAAGGGACACATCAATCAGAACAAATTTTAGGCCCATCCACTTTGTTCATCTATTAGACAAACCAGGAAAACTTTTACACTGTGTAAATTAACTCAGCAGTCTACATGATTTTAAATTTATTTCTTATGTATCCTGAATACTGGCACTCATCCATCCTTTTTTTTTTAACAGAATGAGGAACTTATAACCACTACATATTAGTTTGTTAGGGGAAGTAGCTAGGTATGCAAATCCAAAGGTTTCTCCTCCACCTTCCCATAACATTTTTATAGATCTAAGTGACTTGTCCATGGTCAAAAAAACTAGTACTAATGAACCTTAGACCAAACCCAGATCTCTCTGATTCCATGGTGGAATTTCATATATGAGTCTAATGGATGGATTGGGTAGCTTCATTCCATTTCATACTGCTGGGAAGAGCTTCCCTCTGAAGATTAAAATGAACATCTCCCCATCTAGCTCCCAGAAAAAAATATGAATCAGCAACCTCTTAAGTATCACTTCAATCCTCTAGTTGTCTCCTTGGTCCAGCTGCTGTCACAGTGACCAGCTCTTAAGGCAACCTCCAAACACCTCGTCTCATGCAGGTGCAGGTGCAATGTACCTCTCACTTCCTCCCTGGAGTGGGATGCAGTGGGACCACACATGATTTTCACACATGCATAACACAGAAAAACAAGGGTGTCAATGCTCTGTATAACACACCTTTAACCAATGGAAAAATATCAGAGATAATTATTTGTCCTTCATTCCCACAGATGTACTATTCTGAAATGCAGTTTATATAGCTTCTTATGATTGCCTTTTGGGATCAACATTCTCATCTTCGTTACTCCTTCCCTGCTTCCCTGTAGTGTAAGGGGAGGCACATTACTGATGAGATTAAAGTATTTCCAAACATGTCATTAAGAAGTCACTATCGTAAAGTATATTTAGCATAAATTATGCTGTAGCATGTCATGAAGGTCATTACATTTGAGAAAGCATGGTATTTTAATGAAGAAGAAATGATGAGCAGGTATCCAGCATAAAAAAGAGTAAAAATGCAGACTATTATTGCTAGAACTGTCCTTATAAATGGTTTTGTTCAACCCTGCATTTTAGATATAAGGAAACTATGGCCAGAGAAGTTGTGACTTCTCTCAAGTCACACAGTCAATTGATGACAAAGCTTAGCTGGCATTCAGGCCCCGCCCAAGTCTCAACACTGTGCTTTGTACATTACATCACAATACTTATCCTGACCAGTGACATCAACATGCTGTCCACTGGACAGTTTTGGCACACAGAAGAGTGAATTATCAGACCACCACAGCTTGATGAAAAATATCCACTTAGGGCTCCAACTTAGCATTTTCTATTCTCCCAAGTCTTTCTGGTTATTAATCAGTTTAAACAGGGCTTTCATTTCAGAAAGAGGTAGCCATGATTATTGTGCATAAATATTCAATCTACCTAATAGCTACATACCCAAATGTAAATTATTTTTAATCATTCCCCAGAGTGCAATATCTCTAAGTAAATGAATAAATATAATTCTGTTTCTTGAATTGGAGAGTAAGAGGACAGGACTTCAGTGCTTGTAAACAACAGTAACATTTGAGTGTCTGCCCAAAACAGAAGCCAGACTCCAATCCATATGGTTTTCTCCTCCTCTTTGGTTTCTATCAATGAATAAAAAGTTTACTCCAAAATTCATGTTAGCTTAATTCAACAAACATCTGTTGAGGATCCACTGTATGCAAGGAGCTGAGCTCATGGAAACTCAGTCATATCTTTGAGAATCTGCTCAAGTCCTTTCTCTTCCACAAAAATCTTCCCCAGATACTGTAGCTCTCTCTCGCTGAGTGACAACAGCACTTAAACCACATATAATAATGGAAAAATTAGTGTGGCACAATCAGTATTACTCTTTCATTCTTTCAAGTAAAGACTTTAAACTCTGCAGAGGCGGGAACTGTATAGGCATATATTTTGTTATATGCTGTAATCTCTAGTGTCTATACATTACACATTTTGTGTAAGAATTTTATTAATACTTATTGAATTAATTGTTGAATCAGTTAGTCTTGCTCCTCCCCCATATGGTAACCAACTTGTCCCAATTTACTGAGGACTTTCTTGCTTTTTCACCAAAAGTCCTGTATCCCAGGATACTCCTAAATCTCAGGTAAATGGGGAAGGTTGGTCAACCTATTATAAGAGTTCACAAGCTGGTTAACTTGCGAAAAACATGTCTTCTAAAATCACATACCCTGAGACTCTACTGGGAATGTAATAAATAATAAATATGTATTTATGATGAGTTTTCTCCCTAGACACTATTCTAACTAAAACTCTTTCAAAAGAGATTGTTTTCTCAGACTATTCCCAAAAATCTAATAACACTACCCTCATATGACTAGAATTATCTTGGAAAATCTTTTCTCTGGCAAGAAATAAATTCCTCTGTAATTAAAATCTGATTCACAGAGATGCTCAAGTGACCAAGGATCAGGGCAATTCAGAGGCAAGAGGAGAGCATAACGACCCAGCAATTCCCTGTGAAGAGCTGTGAAAGTCTCAAACATCAAAGTGAAAAGAGGCAATTTCCCTTAGTTATTAGTAAGTGACTGTATCTTGTAATCCTTCTTTGATGCAGCAGAACTGGCAGTCCCACTTTTTTGGTCCCACATCCTGAAAGTGTGGTAATAAAAATTGTAGAAGGCATTCTTCATTAGCTCAAGATTTTCTGTTAACTTGTTTGATTCAATTTCCCTTTTATCTTAGATCTCAAATAAGTAATGCAATACATACATTCTAATTATATTAAAAATAAGAAAGTATATAAAGTAAACAATTTCAAGTACAGTACCCACTCCACACCCACCCTGCCCAAATCTTTTCCTCCCCGGAGGGAACTGCTGTAAACGGTTTAGTGTGTATTGTTCTTGGATTTTTTTTGAGGAATTCATTCATATATTACATATAAGTATATAATTTCTTCAGAAATAGAATCAACCTTCTGCATTTGCTATTTCACATATATCTCTCAGAGAACTTTCCATTATTAATATAGATTTACCTCATTATGTTTTTTTCTTGTCCCAATACATCTGTTAAACATTTATCTTTATATCAACATATGATTCCTAATCTTTTTAAAGAAAGACAAATGGAGGTGTACAATTTAAATTACAGGATTTGATGAAACATAAAGAAGTTTTAAACTGTAAAGTACTGTATATTTACAATGGATTATTATATAGTTTCTAAGTTCACACTTCAGGAAAGATAGTACTGTGTATATAATTCTTAAATTTACCTTTAATTTACAAACAGTACAATTCACTTAAAAAAATTTTTTACAATTCAATTTTTTTTGGTGTACAGATTTCTGTAAGTTTTGAGAAATGTATGGAGTCATAGATGTACCACAATCAGGACACAAAACAATTCCCTCATCACAAAAATCTCCTCATGTTGTCCCCTTTGCAGTCAACTTTACCCCCTACTACACCCCTGAGAACTACCTTCTGTTCTCTGTCTCTATTGTTTAGTCTTTTCCAGAATGTCATATACATGGCATCATACAATATGTAAACTTTGAGACTGGGTTCCTTCACTTAGCTGCATTTAAAATCATCCGTTTTGTTGCCTGAATCAGGAGCTCTTTGTTTTCTATTGCTGAGTATCCACTGTATGGACAAAACCACAATTTGTTTATCAATTCACCTGTGGAAGGACAGTTACATTGTTTCTAGTTTTTGATGATACTGCTATAAGCATTTGTGCGTAGGTTTTTGTGTGAACATAAGTTTTCATTTCTCTAGGAGTCGGCTTGCTAGATCATATAATGATGTATAATAAACTTAAATTACCAAACATTTTTCAGAATAGCTATAGCATTTTGCATTCCTACCAGAATGTATGAGCATTCTAGTTGCTATGTGTCTTTGCTACTTCTTACATATACAGTGTTTTTTATTTCAGCCATTCCTATAGGTGTATAATAGTATTTGATTGTGATTTAATTTGCAATTTACTAATGGCCAATGATTTTGAACATCTTTTTATGGGCTTATTTGACCTCTGTATATGCTATTTGGTTAAGTATCTGTTCAAATCTTTAGGCATTTCTTTAAAAAATAAGTTTTCTTCTTATTGTTGAGTTTTATTGTTTATTTTTTACTGAAGTATAGTTGATGAACAATATTACATTATTTTCATATGTACAACACAGTGATTCAGCAATCAAATACATTACAAAATGATCACCCTTTTGTAACATACAGGTCCAGTAACCATTTGTCATCATACAAAATTATTACAATATTATTCCTTATATCAATATTATATCTGTAACTTATATATTTTAAATCTGAAATCTTCTATCTCTTAATCCCTTTACCTATTTAACACAACCTCCCTCAGCCCCCTCTCTCTGGCAACAACAAGTTTGCTCTCTGCATCTAAAGTCTATTTCTCTTGTGTTGGTTCATTTTTTTTTTAGATTCCAAATATAAGTGAGATCATACAGTATTTGTCTTTCTCTGTCTGACTAATTTCACTTAGCTTAATAGGCCCATCTATGTTGCTATGTTGTCAAAAATGACAAGATTTCACTCCTTTTTATGACAAAATTATATTCTATTGTGTGTGCATGTGTATATATATATATATATATATATCACTTCTTTATCCATTCATTAATCTGTTGATAGACAAATAGATTGCTTCCATATCTTGGCTATTATAAATAATGTGGTTGTGAACATAGAGGTGCATATGTATTTTTGAATTGGTGTTTTTGTATTCTTTGAGTACATGCCCAGAATTGCTGGGTCGTATGGTAATTCCATTTTAAATTTTTTGAAGAACATTCATATTGTTTTCATAGTGGCTATACCAATTTAAATTTCCACCAACAGTGCACAAGGGTTCCCTTTTCTCCACATCCTTTGTAATATTTTTATTTGTTGTCTTTTTGATGATAGCCATTCTGACAGGTGTGAGGTGGTATCTCATTGTGGTTTTGATTTGCATTTCCCTGATGATTAGTGATGTTGAGCATATTGTCATGTGTCTGTTGGCCATCTGTATGTCTTCTTTAGAGAAATGTCTATTCAGGTCCTCTGCTCATTTTTTAACTGGATTTTTTTTATATTGAGTTGTGTGATTTCTTTAGAAAATTTGGATATTTACCCCTATCAAATATATTGTTTGCAAATATTTTCTCCCATATGGTAGGTTTCCTTTTAATTTTGTTAATGATTTCCTTCCCTGTGAAAAAGTTTTTTTAGTTTGAGGCAGTCCCATTTGTTTATTTATGCTTTTGTTTCCCTTGCCTGGGGAGACAGATCCAAAAACTATTGATAAGACCAATGACAAAGAGCATACTTACTGCTTATGTTTTCTTGTAGGAGTTTTATGGGTTCAGGTCTTACATTTAAGTCTTTAATCTATTTTGAGTTTATTTTTGTATATGGTGTAAGAATGTATTTCAGATTAATTCTTTTTTATGTAGCTGTCCAATTTTCACCATTTGTTGAAAAGGTTGTCTGTTCCCCATTGCATATTCTTGCCTCCTTTTTGTAGATTAATTGACCATTAATTAATGGTATATTAATGGTCAATAATGGTGGGTATATTCTGGGCTCTCGATCCAGTTCCATTGATCTGTGTGTCTGTTTTTGTGCCAGTACCATACTGCTTTGGTTACTGTAGCTTTGTTTTTTGTTGTTTTTTTTTTTTGTGGTACGCGGGCCTCTCACTGCTGCGGCCTCTCCCGCTGAGGAGCACAGGCTCAGCGGCCATGGCTTACAGGCCCAGCCACTCCGCAGCATGTGGGATCTTCTCGGACCGGGGCACGAACCCACGTCCCCTGCATCGGCAGGCGGACTCTCAACCATGTTGTGGCCTCTCCTGTTGCAGAGCTCCGGATGCGCAGGCGCAGCGGCCACGGCTCACGGGCCTAGCCACTCCAGGCATGTGGGATCTTCCCGGACTGGGGCACGAACCCGTGTCCCCTGCATCGGCAGGCAGATTCTCAACCACTGTGCCACCAGGGAAGCCCCGTAGCTTTGTAGTATAGTTTGAAACCACAGAGTGTGATATCTCCAGCTTTGTTCTTCTTCTCAAGATTGTTTTGCTTATTTGGGGACATTTCTGTTTCCATACAAATTTTTGTGTAATTTTTTCTAGTTCTGTGGAAAATGCCCTTGGTATTTGATAGGGATTGCATTGAATTTGCAGATTGCCGTGGGTAGTATGGTCATTTTAACAATATTAATTCTTCCAATCCATGAACACAGTATATTTTTCCATTTGTTTGTGTCATCTTCAATTTCTTTCATCAATGGCATGATCTTCAAAGTAAAGGTCTTTCACCTCTCGGTTAGATTTATTCCTAGATAGTTTATTCTTTTTACTGCAATTGTAAATGGAATTGTTTTCTGAATTTCTCTTTCTGATACTTCATTTTTAGTGTACAGAAATTCAACAGATTTCTGTATATTTATTTTGTATACTGTAACTACTGAATTCATTTATTATTATTTATAATATTATTTCTGATAGTTTTTTGGTGTAGTCTATAGTGTTTTCTATGTCTAGTGTCATATCTGAAACAGTGACAGTTTTACTTCTTCCTTTCCAATTTGTATTACTTTCATTTTGTTTTCTTGTCTGATTGCCATGGATATGTTGTAAAAAAGTGGTGAGAGTGGGCATCCTTGTCTTGTTCTTCATCTTAGGAGAAATGCTTTCAGCTTTTCATTGTAGAATGATGTTGAGTATGGGCTTGTCATATAAGCTTTTATTATGTTAGGTATGTTTCCTCTATAAGCACTTTTTGGAGATTTTTTAATCATAAATCTGTCTTGAATTTTGTCTAAATCTTGTTCTGTATCTATTGAGATGATCATATGATTTTTATTCTTCAGTTTGTTAATTACTGCATAACATAGATTGATTAGCAGTTATTGAACCATCCCTGGAATAAATTTATTCATTTATTCATCCCTGGAAAAAATTTCATTTGATCATGGTGTATGATCCTTTTAATGTATTGTTGACATTGTTTTCTAATATTTTGTTGAGGATTGACCTGTAATTTTCTTTATTTGTGATGTCCTATCTGATTTTGTATCAGGGTGATGCAGGCATTGTAGAATGAGTTTGGAAGCATTCCTTACACTTCGATTTTTTTTTTTTTTGACTATTTGAGAAAAATAGGTGTTAAATCTTCACTAAATATTTGGTAAAATTCACCTGTGAAGCCATCTGATTCTAGACTTTTATTTGTTGAGAGTTTTTTGATACTAATTCAGTTTTATTACTTGAAACTTGTCTGTTCATATTTTCTATTGCTTCCTGATTCAGTCTTGGGAGATTTTATGTTTCTAGCAATTTATCCATTTCTTCTAGGCTGTGCATTTATTGGCATATAATTATTTGTAGTAATCTCTTATGACCCTGTGTATTTCTGTGGTGTCAGTTTAACTTCCCCACTTTCATTTCTGATTTTATTTATCTGGGTCCCTTCTCATATCTTTTTTCTTTTTTTTTTATGATTCTGGCTAAAGGTTTACTGATTCTATTTATCTTTTCAAAGAACCAGCTCTTAGTTTTATTGATCTTTTCTATTTTCTTTTTGGAGTCTCTGTTTCATTTATTTTCAATATAATCTTTATTATTTCTTTCCTCGCACTAAATTTGGGCTTTGTTCTTTTATTTTTTTCTAATTCCTTTAGGTAAAAGATTACATCTTTTTTGAGATTTTCTGTTTATTTGTTTCCCAAGGTTGGCCTATATTTCTATAAACTTCCCTCTTAGTCCATTTACACTTCAAGTAATTATATATAGGTATGTACTTATTGCCATTTAGTTAATTGTTTTCTGGTTATTTTGTAGTTATTTTTTGTTCCTTTCTTATTCTATTGCTCTCTTCCCTTGTGATTTGATTACTTTAGTATTATATTTGTAGTCCTTCCTTTTTACTTTTTGTGTACCTATTACTGTTTTGTTTTGTTTTGTGGATATCATGAGGTTCATATATAACCAACTATGTATATAGGAGCCTATTTTAAGGTGGTGGTTGCTTAACACTGAGCACATTCTAAAAGCACTATATTTTTATCCCACCCTCTTTATATTTTATGTTTGTGACATTATCTTTTACATTTTGTGTATCCCTTAGCTAATTATTGTAGATATATATGATTTTACTAGTTCTGTTTTTAACCTTCATTCTAACTAGTTGATCCATTTACTGTATTTTTGCCTTTGCTGGAGAGATTTTTTTCTTTCATACTTTTTATACTTCTAATTATGGTGTTTTCTTTTCTGTTTAAAAAAGTCAAGGGGAACTAAGATCCCACATGCCACAAGGTACAGCCAAAAAATATATATATATATATCAATAAAAAAATAAAGAAGTCAAACATTCCTTGTAAGGTAGATTTAGTGATGATAAACTCCTTTAGCTTTTGCTTATCTGGGGAACTCTTTATCTCCCCTTCAATTCTAAATGATAGACTGGGTGGATAGAATATTCTTGGTTGTAAGTTTTTCCCCTTCAGTACTTTGAATATGTTGTGACACTCCCTTCTGGTTTGTAAAGTTTCAGCTGAAAAGTCAACTGATAATCTTATGGGTGCTCTCCTATATGGAAGCAACTTAAGTGCCCATCAATAGATGAAGGGATAAATAATATGTGGTATGTACTATTTTCCACGTCTTTTGTGATGAAAAAATAAATTCATGTAAAATAATTATTACCAACTTCACTACATATTCTGACATCATGTAGTTTCCAAATCTATATTTACTAAAAATTTAATTACCATCAACAAAAAAGAATATGTGATATATATATATATATATATCATAGAAGGATGGATATAGAAAGCCCTAAGTCAGACAGAGAAAGACAAATACCATATAATCTCACTTATATGTGGAATCTAAAAAACAAAACAAATGAACAAACATAACAAGATAGAAACAGACTTGTAAATACAAATGGGTGGTTGCCAGAAAGGTGGGGACTGGGGGGAGGAGAAAAATAGGTTAAGGAGATTACAGGTTCAAACACTGAGATAAAAAATAAGGTATAGGGATGTAATATACAGCATAGGGGATATGTTCAATAGCATTTTAATAACATTGTATGATGACAGATGGTAACTAGACATATCATATTGATCATTTTGTAATGTATAATAATATTGAATTACAATGTTGTACACTTGAAACTAATGTAATATTGTAAGGCAATTATACTGCAATAAACATTTTTTAAAATAAATAAATAATTTTAAAAATAGTCAATGAATCTTCTTCACATATGTCCTGGGTGCATTTCAGACTGCTGCCTCTGTGCCTGGACTCAGAGCATGTGAGGTTGTGCCCATGTCCTTTTAGAGAGGAGTCTGGATTTCCTATAGCCCTCTAGCTCTTCTGGACTTAAGCCTTGCTGGTTTTTAAAGCCAGATGTTATGGGGGCTTTTCTTTGCATTGTAGGTCTCATGGGCTGTGAGCTCAATGTGGGATTTGGAGCCATTGGTCTTCACAGGGAACCTCCAAGCAATATCCCTCAGGCTCAGGTCACAGCATTGCAGGGTAAGGGGTGGGTCCTGGTCAGCCTGCATCTCTTCCCCTCCTACCCATCTCAATATGGGTTTTTCTTTTTACCTTCAGTTGTGTAAGTTGTGTAAAATATTTTCTGCTAGTCTGCAGGGTATTCTCAGGAGATAGTTTGTCTACATGTAATTGTAATTTTGGTGGGTCTGTGGGAGGAGGTGAGCCCTGGATCTTCCTACTCTGCCATCTTGTCCCACCCCATTTTTACTTCATTATTTTAATAGCTTCCTGATGTATCATCAGATGGATGTAATAATTTTAACAATTTTCTCATTGGTGTACATTTAGTTTCCTTTTAAGTTTTTTCTTATTGCAGCTCTATTTATAATAGCCAGGACATGGAAGCAACCTAAGTGTCCATTGACAGATCAATGGATAAAGAAGATGCGGCACATATATACAAGGGAATATTACTCAGCCATAAAAAGAAACAAAACTGAGTTATTTGTAGTGAGGTGGATGGACCTAGAGTCTGTTATACAGAGTGAAGTAAGTCAGAAAGAGAAAAACAAATACCGTATGCTAACACATATATATGGAATCTAAAAAAAAAAATTGGTTATGGAAAACCTAGGGGCAGGGCAGGAATAAAGACGCAGATGTAGAGAATGGAGTTGAGGACACGGGGAGGGCAAAGGGTAAGCTGGGACGAATTAAGAGAGGGCCATGGACTTATATATATTATCAAATGTAAAATAGCTAGTGGGAAGTGGCTGCATAGTACAGGGAGACCAGCTTGGTGCTTTGTGTCCACCTAGAGGGGTGGGATAGGGTCGGTGGGAGGGAGATGCAAGACGGAGGAAATATGGGGATGCATATAGCTGATTCACTTTGTTATAAAGCAGAAACTAACACACCATTGTAAAGTAATTATACTACAATAAAGATGTTTAAAAAAAGGCATGTGGATTTTAAATTTGATATATTCAATTTAAAATTGGTGTCTTTTTTTTTGGAGGACAATTTGGTAGTATCTGGGAGCACTAGTTCACCATATCCTTACCAACCCTAGATATTAATCTTAAAAAAATTGCCACTCTGAAGCAAAAATATATCACACTGCAATTTTAATATTATTTTCCTTGATTATTAGTTAGATAAGTTTTTAAAATCAAATCAACAACTCTTTTTGGAGTATATACAATATGCAATACCTCTTCTAAGTATTCTTATTAGGCCAACTTATTAGATGGGTATATACTGGTAAATAAGACAGACAGGGTCCTCATTCTCATGGAGCTTATATTCTACTCCAGGGAAACATGCAATACACAAATAGAGAAACACACGTGTCAGGTGTTATAAATTCTGAGTCAAAATAAATAGGGAATGGAAGAGAGAGAATCATGTGGGGATGTGATGTTTTATATAGGGTGGGTAGAAGGAAGGTATCTCTGACTAGAAGACATTAAAACAGAGACCTGAAGAAAGTGAGAGGATGAGTCATGTGAATCTCTGCAGGCAATGGGGTTTTAAGAAGAAGAAACAGAACGTGAAAAACAAACGTGAAAACGGCAAAAACAGCTTGACATGTTCAGTTTCTTGGTCATTTGTTATTTCTTCTGTGAGTTACTTGTTCATACACTTTCTCTATGTTCCCACAGGGTTATTATTTTTTTCTTATTAATAAACAGGAACTCAGTATATTATGGCTAGTCATCCTTCAATCTTTTATTTATGTTGCAAATATTTTCTCCCAGTTTGTTTTTTTATAAGAATTCCATACCTGGTGCTTCTTTTATTGTTCTTTGTGAACAGGAGTTTTAAAGTTTTGTGTCTTGTGGAAGAAGGTTTTCCTGAACAAGTCACTTTTATTTTTCCTGTGAAAATAGAGGTCATAATCATTCCAGATAAATTACCCTCAACTGCCTTATTTCTGACTGATCTCCTGATCCTTCTGGTATTCCTGCAGGAACTCTTTGACTTATTACAGCCATATCCTAGGGAAGTTGCAGGACTCAGGAATCACCACTAGCAACTGTCAGCCTTTCCAAGAAATGGGTCTGCTCAATGCACCCCACAACTATACACTGGATACAAGTTATTTTCCCTTCAGGCAATGAAGAAAAGAAATTTGGATTGATTTAATGGGGTTCAGAGATAAACTCAGAGTAGATGTATTTATAGGGTATCCTCTGGGTGGTTTTGGAAATGGTCTAAGTAATTCACTAAGTATGAGGTGAGCCTTGGAAACTATTTTCAAAGTCAAATGGGGGATTCTTGTACCCATCCATGCTTGGGTAGCCTGATTGCAAACATCAAGTTCATATCATGCCAGTGGTCTATACATATCCACCATATCTGTTCTATTTCCAAAACAACTTCAGATCACTTGAATATTATGGGCTAATTAATCATCTTTTGTAAGAATGTTGAGTGGTAAATATTTTATTAAATTGAGTGTACATGCTTTTAGTCATTCAGCTTTTTGAAATCAAACACTAAGATTTGCCCCTCAAATAATTAAGGGTGTCTTGTGATAACACACCTCACGTTTGTAAGTTTTTCTTGTTTGTTCTTGAATATGGAGTATTTTAACTTGCTTTTGTTCTGTTTCTTCCCACTAGTTTGTTATTTTCTCAGAAGTGGGAATCATTTCAAAATTTTTTTTCCATCATAACATCCAAAAGGGTCAAGAACAATATTGAAAGGTGGTTTATAAACATATCCATATCTGACCACATGCTCCAGAAATCAGGAAACTGAATAAATCACTATTAATTTTTAAGAGTTAGTTGTCTTAACAGCATAATTAGGTTCTCTATGTACTATCCATAAAAAAAGATATCTTATTAATTAACAATCATCATAAAAAGTAAGCAACTCTAAGGCCAAACAGAAGAACTTCCCTATCTTGAGTAAAGTTCTAAACCACAAAGACAGTAACAACTGGCGTGGTTAGAAAATAAAACACATATGGAAATTCAAATACAAAATAAAAAATTCAAAATACAAAAATAAAGTGATTTATTTCTGAAAAATCAAGTTTGAGGGGGTGAGGAAGATTTGGGAGACATGTAGAGGACACAGTTCCAGGCAGCTTTTGCTATTTTTATGGCCCTACAAAATCATTGTAGGAGTATGTCATTCTAACCTCAATCACAAGACAAAAAAATACTCTCCCTTGCCCTAACCTCCAGACAGCTGCAAAACTAAGTTTATGATTCTCTCAGGAATCCATGATTCACTTTGGAAGAATCAGAGGCCAACACAAACTGTCAAGTCTTCTGCTTCTGACTGGAACAGAGCAGCCCACATTTTTAGACCTCCATCTGAGAAACTCTGTTTTACTCAGTTCATCCCAAGTCTAGCTGGATGCTTTCCTATGTTCCCTATCACCCGGCTTCTTACTTACCTCTCCCGTCTTAGTTTCTCTCCAGGTTCCACCCCTCACACTCTGTACTCCAGCAAGGATGACAAAAACATCACAACATAAGCATCCTTGTTTTCTTCTCCTACTTTCTAAGAAGTCTATTTGTACTACTGAGCTTTTGTATTATTTATCTCTGAACACCATTGTGTGGTCAAGATAATGGAGACAAAGGAAGAAGCTAGGAAGGGCTAAAATTATATATATATATAATATATATGTTATTTTTTTATATATTGTATATATATAACAAAACAAAAAATTTATGCTTCCAACATTATACCTGTGCCAATGACTGGGTATGACAAGTACAAAAAAAACACCTCTTTTTCAAGGAGTGGGGAGGTAACTCTGTGTGGTTTATGCTACGTAGCCCTCCCCCCGAGTAGATCAGGTCAAGGCTAGATCTTATCTGAAACCACATCCTTGTTCAGCTCTATCTCTTTTGTTTTCCTGCTTTCTTTTATTGGTTCTTCTTGAAGAACTCTCCCTGAATGAATCACATGCACCCCAATCCCTGCCTCAGGTTCTGCTTTCAAGGGGCCCGAACAATGTCTAAAAAGGACTTTTAGGAATTTTGCTATATGTTGTCTGACTTACCATAATTCCAAGCTTCTTGATACTAGCATTCTGTTTCTTTTGAATATATCACTACATTGAGATGGCCTTGAGGACAAAAGCAAGAAAGCCAGATTATTCATATTATAATGAACTTCTCTGATTTCCAACAAATGTACCTTACCTTCTCTTCAGATCTCGTTACATGCTGTTCCCTAGGTTTAGGATAATTTTCACCTTATTTTTATTTTGTCTAGAAAACTCTAATTTATCCTCAGTTGAGGTTCCTCCAGGAACCCCCTCAGACCTCTCCCTACCCTGCCTTCTAAATCTATGTTATGTGTCACTCTCTCTCATGTATTCCTGTAACACTCTGAACATCTTCCAGTCATGATATATTAAAAACTCAAGAAAGATATGGAATGAGTCTATCTTGGTCATTTCTGAATCCCCAGAATCTAGCATAATACCTGACACACAATAAGGATGCCATTTTAAATAAAAATTAATGAATGTGCAAATGTTAACAAAATGGAAGATATGTGGGGTGGTCGTGTTTATTATATGATCCGTAGCACAGGCTTGAACATGATATAGGCTTGGGGCAATTTTTCTCACCAGGTGGACAATTGCAATCTACCCCTTATCTAGTCTCCTCCAAGTCCTTTTCCACCACCTTTCCAAAATAGTGCTGTGAATGGGGGTGGAGGGTTCTCAATACTGCATTTGGAAAGAACTTGAATTAAGATCACCAGACAGCAAGTTGCTTAATGGAATGGGCTGTATCTCATTTACATCTTTATTCCAAAATGCTAGCAAAGAGCTTAGCAAGCAGATGATTTTCAGGAAATATGGAATAGGAAAATGAGTTTAGTTTCCTGAAGCACTAGACCTAATGTCATATAAATTGTTTAAAAATAGAATTCTGAATCTGCCTTTCCTACCTACCTTTTTTATTGTTAATTAATACTGTGCTTACCTTCCTCTAGAATCAACTTACACTCCTCTTCCATTGCGAGTCGCCTCACCATGCCTCCATATATGCTGTTCTCATTATCTAGAGCACCTTCCCTATCTCCTCTGTGCATCCAAATCCCAGAGAATCCAATGAAGTCCTCAGTTGATTCATGAGGCTTCCTTTACCAGACTCTTCCAGCTCTTGTTGATCTTCTTTATTGGATTTCATAAATATAAAAACCACAGAAATATTGTCAACTCCTCTAGGGCAAGAGCTCTGTCTTAGATACTGGGAATACAGAGATAAATAACACAGCACCCAAAGCATAATCGGCATTCAATTTCTTTTTATTTTTTATTTTTAAATAAGTCGGTATAGTGGAGTGAGGGTGAGACAAAAATTCTTTCATCATTTTCTGTAGTCCAGAGCTAAATTTAAGATTAGAGAAAAGCAGCTTGGCCCCAGGGGCATTCATTGGCTGTTAACATACGGAAATTTACAAATATACCCAATGCAGTGGGAAAGTTAATGTATTCTTAACACAAAAAAAACAGGATTATTTTATCCCAAGAAGGGGTGTCAACATTATACTAATTTTAAAAATTTGAGTGCCTCATATAGAATCAATGGAATTTCAGAGGGAATGTAATTTGTATTGTGGCAAAGTGTGTTTGATTTTAGATATTGAAGGAAAAGTACAGTCGTAGTCCTAAGTTGAAGCCATCACACTATTTTATGCCCCTCTCTACTAGCTATAAGACTCCCTATTCCTCCTCAAAATAACACGCACTGAAACAAGAACCCACCCTTCTCCTCAAAAGAATTTGCATTCTGCAGTTAGACAACCCATGACATTTTCAGAATCCCATAGAGAAAGGAAGTAGCACATAGTGTGAAAAGGAATGGTGCTTGCTTGGAATAATGGGTGAGGATAGGAAAACTGACATGAGGGGGTTAAATTAATAAATGCTGCACATGAAGGAGAGTTTCTGGAGATGAAGACATGCCCATGTGGAAAACCTTTGGAGTTCTGTGTCCGGGATCCCAACTCAAATGACTTCAAGAGACAGAACGGAGTGCTGGACTCTCTATCAGATCAAAGAAAGCTTACATAACCTACAGACATTTAAATTTTAAAAATCTGACCACAAGTTTGCAACTTATAGCCCAGGCAGCAAAGCCTTGTGCTTTTTGTTAGTCTGGGAAATACACTTGATCCACAAACATGCCCCAAACCTTAAATTTCTATGTAGCTTCTAGAAAATTGCCTAAATCTCTTAGTGAGTAACATTGAAGTCCAGGTCACATTTCAGCTGAGAAGATGGGCAAGACAATCCCTGGAATAAGAACAGAAAACCTCACTACCTTTGCCAGTACAGTCAGTGGATATTAACAGCACCTTGATTTTGTATTACTGAGTGGTAAGGAAATAGTCCTCTAGAGGGAGAAACAAATATGACCTATACCTTAACTTTCCTTTCACCAGGAGGTAGCCTGAAACATATTTGGCACCAAAAAAACCACAAATGTTCAAACCTCAGCTATGCTACAGACTAGCTGTGTGTCTTTGGGCAATTCATTGGACTTTCTTACCTTTAATTTTTCAGCTATAGTATGAACATTTGGGCTGAAAGGTTTTTTGGGGTTCCTTTTGACTCTGAAAGTTAATAATCTTAGAGAAATTTCAATTATTATAAAGCTGTTTATAATGAGCAAATATCTTAACTGTAATTTCTTCCAGTATTCTGTACAGCTATTAAAACTAGAAAGTAGAGGGCTTCCCGGGTGGCGCAGTGGTTGAGAGTCCGCCTGCCAATGCAGGGGACGCGGGTTCGTGTCCCGGTCCGCGAGGATCCCGTGTGCCGCGGAGCGGCTGGGCCCGTGAGCCATGGCGGCTGGGCCTGCGCGTCCGGAGCCTGTGCTCTGCAACGGGAGAGGCCACAACA
>NC_041229.1:32200955-32224612 GCF_002837175.3 Physeter macrocephalus
CGGGAGAGGCCACAACAGTGAGAGGCCCGCGTACCGCAAAAAAAAAAAAAAAAAAATTGTAGAAAGTATACTAATTCATCTGCCCTTTTAATATTATATTCTCCTAGTTAAACATCTCTCACGATGCCATCACTATCTTTATGAGAAGAGCAGTAAAGATTTATCAAGGGGCTTCACTGTCATCCAAACATATCCTTGAAATGACCTTGAATAAGCAATCTAAAAACTTTTTCCAAAATATCGAAAGTGGGTTTGTAAAGTATGATTTATTCTTTTTTTTTTTTTTTTTTTTTTTTTTTGCGGTACGCGGGCCTCTCACTGTTGTGGCCTCTCCCGCCGCGGAGCACAGGCTCCGGACGCGCCGGCCCAGCGGCCATGGCCCACGGGCCCAGCCGCTCCGCGGCATGTGGGATCCCCCCAGACCGTGGCGCGAACCCGGCTCCCCTGCACCGGCAGGCGGACGCGCAACCACTGCGCCACCAGGGAAGCCCAGTATGATTTATTCTTATTGGAGTATCCCCTGGTGATATCACATCCTTTAAGTACTAGGAATAATAATAATAACAATCTCATAGATCACTTAGTATGCGGCTGCAATCTTTGACATGCCTTAAGAGAACTGAATCTTCACAGCATTCTTGTAAGATAGGTACTCCAATTTTACAGCTGAGGAAACTGAGGCACACAGAAGTTATGCAACTTACTGAAAGCCATACAGCTGGAAAGTGGTAAAGCCAGCATGCAACTAAATCAGTCTAGCTTTACCTAATATCCATTCTAAAATTCTGCTGAAATTGTCCAGTTTGGTATCTAGATCATAATGTCTAACACTCATTTCTTCCCAGTAGTTGTTTAGTATTTTCTCACCTCCGGAAGTCTGGCACTTCTGTTTTCTGTGATTCTTCAAGCACTTCAACAACGGTACCTTTTCTCAACACTTCAAAATAAGTGAAGTGATCTCGTATTGTTGGAAACCCAACAATATGTGATTGTTTTACCCTTTCCAATTATAAAGTCCTTGATGGATATTAATCATCAAGGGAGAGGTAGTTATCATTCTGTCTGTCATTTGTTAACCCGGGTATGGCTCTACCCCTCTTTGCACTTCCTTAATCTCAAAACCTTTTGCACTTTCATTAAAAAATCTACTAAGTTCCAGTTCCTTCTGGTCTTTGTCACTTTTATGTATTTAGCATTACTTACTTGCCTCTGATCATTCAACAAATGTTTATTGAGCATGTATTATGTATCAGCCACTGTGATAATCTGGGGATCAAAGATGAAGATGGTTTAGCTCTTATTCTCAACCCCTACTCTCAAGGAGCTTACAGTTTAGTAAGAGAAGAAAGTGACTTAGAAAATAATGTGAGACTGCAGAGAGTGTTAGAGGTCCTTCTTGTTCTATCTGGAACTCTCACTTCCAAATCTGTCCTTTCAGAATGGTTAGCCCTCATCTCTTCTAAGTTTCATCCTTCCACCACTGGAAGCTGATTTCCTTATTTTACTTTTATCACAAACCAGTACTTTACTCAGAAAAAGAATCATAGAAAGTTAGAGTTAGATGGAACTTTGCAGATATTCTTGGCCAAACTCAACAAAGGCCCCAAAAGTCACCTGATGGATTCAAAAGTAAAATTGACTTCTTACGTAGCCCTCTGCCCACTTCACAGAGCACAGAGCACATATTCAAGACCCTGAGAATCTGCCCTCAGATTCCATGTTGATTAGAAGAATAGAGTTCATTAAATAAGAGTAAACATAGTTTGTCTATTATTGTTTTTTACTAAATAAATTTGTGATACCCAGTCATATATACACACATGCACACACACACAAACCTTTTTTTTTTAACACAGGTTTCTTCAACTTCAATGCCAAAAAAATGTCACACAGCCATTAATGGACTAAGAGGAGAAAATAAAAAGGAAGCTTGAGGGAAGATACAAGAAAAGCCAAAATTAATGGAAGATATAGAAAAGCAGGAGGGAAAAAAATGAAAAGAAGGTTATAAAGCAAGTAGACTGTAGGATTTAAGGAAGAACAGTGGCTTCCAAAGCTTTTGCTCTTTTCTCGGACAGTGCTATTAGATGCCATAAATTGCAAGGGAACAGCTTATCACAAAGCAGATTTAGGTGGAATTACTTTTTCTACAGATCCATTTATTTGATGCTCCATTTCATAGCCTGGCATGGTGAAAAAAAGGACCTAACCCGCTCTTCAGTATGGAATCTGGTCCAGTAAAAGCATGCCTCACAATTTAACACATGTTAAATATGCATGGTGAATAATACATCACTCTTCTCAGGATATCGGTTTTAGGAGAAAGCTTTTAGTGGGAGTTTGGTGAATCATATTAGGGACTGTGTTCCCCAAGAGGTTCAAGATAAGAATGAAATGAACGTCTTTTACAATTCTGTTGTAATATTTGGAAGTCAGAATATAAGTTGCCAACAATTTCTGCTATTAAAAAAAAAGAAATGATGATTAGGAATCTTTTGGTCATCACCTTGCCTCTCTCCAGCCCCATTTCCTCCTACATATTTTCTTCTTAAACAATATAGAGGTGATGCAGAAGTAGCATAACTATCCTCAATGCTACCTCTGTATAAAGTTTCTGTGGTCTCAAAATTTCTACTACTTTTATGGACTATATCATTACATTGGTACTTCTTAAATATTGTCTTATACTTCTTTGTATTTACATTAGAGTCTAGAGAAGAAACAAGCAAATTGAAAAATTGATAAATAAATGTCAAATAACTTCCAAATTCATATATATTTCTTCTCAGATCTTGCTTCTGAGCTTCATTCTCCCAAGTCCAAATATCAATATTTTCTCTACATCTCCATATAAATATGTCCTAGGAACTTCAAACTCATTATAGCTGAAACAAAATTTAAGGTTCTTCTCTATCCACACTAACCAAATATGTTTCTTTGCCTGTGTTCCCTAACCTAATAAATGGTCCTGTATCTATTTATGACAGAAACCTGAAAAATCATTCCTGACTTTTCCTTCCCACTACCACAGTCTACTCCAATTCCAATTCCTATCCCTTCTATTTCTGAAATATTTCTTGAATCAATACATCCCTTTGCATTACCAGCACCTTAGCACTTTCATCTCTCTCCAGAGGTCCTGCAGTAGCCTCCTGACCTATTTTCTCATCCATTCTTGCCAGACTCCTTACCTCTCAGTCTCTCTTCAGGTATTGATCAGAGGTATCTAGTTAAAATAAAAATTTTTCTGAAGACATTCCTCTGCTTAAAACCATTCTATAAATTCTTACTACTATTAGGACAAAAATTTTAATGTTTTGCATGGTTTTTCAGTTCCTCGATGATATGTTCCCTAATCTCATTATAAAACTCTGTCTCTTAGTTTCCATACATATAAAATGGGGATAATAATTGTACATATGTCATAGGATTATTATAAGGATTAAATGGATACATATTTATAAAGCACTTACAGCTGTTCCTGGCACAGAATAAATGCTATACAAATGTTTATTAAATGAACAAATTAATAAATCTCATCATCAACTATTCTTCCCTTATTCAGTTTTCTCCATCACATTCCCCCCTTTAATTTCTAACTACTTCAAGCTTGTTCCCTGCTTGGCCTTATGATCAATTAAATTTCTCTACCAGGAATTTCCAGCTCCCAACTCATCCTTGTTACTGTCCAGTTTAAAAAGGGAGGCTTTTTTGACACCCCCAACTTTCCAGACTAAATTAAGTCCCCCAAGTACATATTTTAAAGTACCTTCTACTTTTCCTTTGTAGGACTTATCACAATTCTAATTATTTGTGTGGTTTTCTCCCTAATGTCCATATACCTAACTGAACTAGAAGCCTCAGGATGTTAGCATTAGGATTGTGTTTGCATTGTTTATGTTCTAATCCCAGCATTTATACAGTAACTAGTCCATGGTAGGCTCCCAGTAAACATTTACAAAATGAAGAGTGAATGAAGAAATGATACCCCATCTCTGTATGCAATCCAATTCACCTTGAGTTTCATACCTACCTTGAAACAAAATAGAAATTTAGTCTTGTCAGTTTATGAAAGAGAGATGTGCCAAAGCTGAGCTTTAGACACTCAGTTTGAGTGGCTTTGTGCAATGTGACTAGGTGTTTAAAGATGTCTTAATATGAATATTAACACTCAGTGTTACTCTCCTTAAACTTCTGTCTCAAATGATGTTGCAAAAATAATAAATCCCCAGCCCAGCGATAACTTATTTCCTTAGTCATAAAGAAAGAGTTCAAATAATGTTCTGCCTATAAGATGCTCTCTTGTTATCCGTCAATTTACAATGAGTTGAATAACTCTTCCTAAAAAGGCAGGCTTATCTCAGGGTCTTCAACTGAACAACCCTCCCTTTTCCACATGTGGGGTCTCAGAAAAGCAAGCAGAGGAAGTCATCTCCACAGCATCCAGCTGTGAAGCATGTGTAAGACTGAACTGCTATCCTATGGACAAGTGAGGAATGCTTACTTTTTTTTTAACCATTTTAGAACGAAAAAAAAAAAACCAACAACTTTCTTTCCAAGGGAATCGTGCAGTTAAATTACAACCACTGGAGGGGCCAAAAACCATACTTTTAGCTACCTCCTAAAAAAGCATCTATTCATTTGTACATTTGCTCTTATGTTCTGAAACATCTCAGTCTTGGATTGGGTGATTTATGAAGGGATCAGCTTGCCTGTGAGCCAAGCACTCTCCTTGTAGCAAGCTAGGGATATAACCACTTTCATGGCAGCAGGGTGTCTTGACATTATGAGGTAAATTACCTCCTCTTGGATACTAAGTGGTACCAGGAAAAAATAATTTACCTTCTTCAGGTTACACACCGCCAGAGGATAAAGCACTCACCTAGATGAGCAAATTGCTTTTTCCTTATCATTATGAAATACCATCCTGACACAGTGTTCTCTTTGCCCTGGTCCATCAGAGGGCTGGCTTTTATCATTCATATTTTTACTTTTCTCCTTTTCAGTGTACAGCTAGGGAAAGAACTCAGTGACAAAATGAAGAGTGCTGTTTTCACTGAAAATCAAAGGCCACAACTCAATGGAGTAATACTGGTTTGGTTATTCCTTAGAATTTGTGTCCCTAAAACACAGATGGGATCTACATTAAAGATAAAAGTGCATTTCTAAAAGTAAAGCAGAACATCAAGGTACAAATATGTTCAACTGGGCTGATTTGCAGCCACAAAGAAGCAGCCTGAGAATAAACAATCTGAATGGTAGTTTTTACAATTACTCATTGCAACTACTTAACAATTATTTTGCTAAAGTCTACAGCCCTAACTCTAGAGTTTAATTTGGCATTTAATGAAACTTCAAACCCTTAGCAAGAATGAGGAGAGATGACCTCTTTCAGGATACCCATGAGTTCTTTTCAGTCATGAGGGCATCATGTTATGTCCTCAAAAACACAATTTCATAAATTATCCTTTGTGTCTTCCAAGAGTTAATGTGACCGTCCTCCTCCCAAATGACTCACTCTCTTTTCATCCACAGAGACAGGTGTGCCATGGATTTGATTGCATCAAAATAAGCACTAACTGAGGATAGAATGTTTACAGAATTAAGGCCGAAGAAAATATTAGACATATATCAAGATGGGCAGGTATAAAAATACACAAGGGTGTCCTGACCCATCATGGTTTTCATGGAAGAATTAACTTCAAAAAGGAAATGATTTTTGTGGTTTGTTTCATTTTGTCTTCTGGGAACACTGCTATATTAATTGAGAGAAATAAAACAGACCACAAGCCTTCACGTGTTCAGCTACTATTTTGGTAATGTGATTTTGCTCCTAAGCTTTGTTTATCTTTAAATATGGCCTCTGTTTGCAGCCATGGAAAATTAACATTTAAAATGTAATAAATACAGCATTTAAAATATGAAATGCTTCTAAACTAATGATATCTTAAAGTAATCCTTTGGAGGAACATAAAATTAATGGAAAAAATAGTGTGAAATTATGCTGCTGTAAATACTAAGTAGTAAATGAAAGTGATCTACAGTACTGCTCACTTCTCCTTGGATCCCTCAGGTAAGAGAAACACAGACCTAGAAGGACCTTAGAGGTAATCTTGTCCAGCTTTTCAATTAAATATAGCACACCCTGCTCTTGTTAGATTTGTACTTAACCTGTCTAGTCCCCACCAAACCCTAGGTACACAATTATTTGGCTAATGAGTCTTTGGTTCCCTAAATATAGCACATGTAATATTCAACATGTAAGGGGGAGAGAGAGAGAGATTTAAGGTAGAAATGAAAAAATGGATACACTTTAAAGTATGTGCCTTCCCCTTTGGGATGGACAATGACCATGAGGCAATCTCCAAAATTCTGGTCCATAGCATGCTCTATGTATTTTGAGAAAGCTCAGGTTCCAAACTCCACTTCTAAGCAATAACTAATTGCTTCTGCAAAGTCTTTCTTGCATTTCCTTTTCAATTCCTATCTCAATTTTATTGTATGAAAGGAATTTTCAAACTAGTGTGAATTACATAAACATGCTATTTGTATCTCTTTCCCCCAGTACAGCTGGGACTTTATATATCTGTTCATTTATTAATTTATTCAATCTATCATTTATAGAGTGAATATTGTCTGCTAGTAATTGTGTTAGACAGTGGGATTGCTGCATTGGAGAGGACATAGTAGTTCTTGCTCCAACACATAAAAATTCTACATCCAAAAAGTTATGTTGTAAATATACAAATTAGCAAAAGGCCAAAAAGGTACATACTTTTCAATATATATATTTTTGATTCTGAGTTGGCAAAAGTAAGAAATAAAAGGGTAAGAGACATCTGTTTCTGGATAAGATAAAGTATTGGGGACTGGATTCTGTCTGAAATAACCCAAAACTGAACAAAATATATAAAACAATGGTTCCATTGTTCAATGGTCAAGCATCGAACACCAGGCAACAAAGGACAGAACACCAGTCCCAACAAAGGACTGGGAACAAATGAAGTGAGCCCTACAAATTCTTAAATATTTAACTTACTACCTTTAGCTAGTAAGCTACAACAGAGAGAAGGGAAACCTAGTCAGAGCCTGGTCAGAGTTGAGAAGATGGACCTGAGGGTTCAGAGAGATCAAAGCATCTGGAGTAGGCAGGACAGAGTACTACAGAGGAGAAATCTGCAAAGAGAACTCTAGATGTCTCCATAGAGTCCTTTTGAGCCTACAGCAGAATATTAATAAACTCATGCATATTCTAAAGCTACACAAATCAGTGGGGAAAAAACCAAAATACTTAGAAGTTACAGTGCTGAACACTCACAGAAGGATAGCAATAGTGCCTTTTCCCACGAGCCAGACTATAATTTATATACCTAGTACACAATATGGGGTATTAGGTACTGTACCAGAATTGTCTTGCCTCAGTAATTGGGGAATAATTAAGCTAGATAAATCACTGTTCTTATCCTACCTAACACATTTTAAGAGCAAGACCAAAAGAATCAGTGTGCTTACAAGTAACTTAACTGCATCCCAGAGCAAAGCTCATGAATATTTATAGCAATATGAAAATATACAGCACCTAAAAGGTAAAATTCATAATGCTAAGCATCCATTCAAATTCAGCAGAAGTGCAAAGAAATAAGAAGATATGAATCAGGAAGAAGAGAAAAATCAATCAGCTAAAACAACCAAGAACTGACACAGATATTAGGATTTGCAGACAAGGACATTAAGTGCGTCCTTATAATTGTATTACATACATTCAAGAAGTTAAGTAGTGACATGGAAAATATAAAAATGGCAAACTCAAATTTCTAGAGAAGAAAATTACAATGTCTGAAATTAAAAATGCATTGGATAGAAAGAGTAGCAGATTAGTCATTTGCAGACAAAAAGATTACTGAACTTGAAGATATAGAAGTAGAAATTATGAAAAATTAAGCACAAGGATGAAAAATAATTTTTTAAAAAATCAGTGAGTTGTGGGGAAACTTCCCACAGCCTAACATCATGCAATTTCTATCTCTGAAGGGGAGGGGGGGACATTAAAATATTCAAAGAAATAATAGTCAAATATTTTCCATATCTGATGCAAACTTGATGTACTCCAATAACAAGAAATATAAGAACTACACCAAGTCCTATCATAATCAAATTTCTCAAAACTAGTGACAATGAGAAAAATCTTAAAACCCACCAGAAATTAAAAGATTTGTTATGTTAAAAGAATTAAAAATATGGATGATTTCTTGTTGGAATCAATGCAAACTAGAAGACACTAAAGCAACATATTTAAAGTAATGAAAGAAAAAAACTTTCAAATCAGAATTCTATACTCATCAAAAACATCTTTCAAAAATTGAGGTAAAATAAAAACTCTTATCAGCATGGAAAACCAAAAAGAATTCATCTACAGCAGATCCACACTACAAGGAACATTTTAAAAAGTTCTTTAGGGAGAAGAAAAATGATGCCAGATGAAAATGTGAATGTACACAAAGAAAGGGGCATGGACATTAGACAAGTAAATATATATTTATTTCTTAACATTTAAATCTGTTTAAAAGATAACTGAGTAAGACTTATAGTTCTAGAAAAATGGTGTAGCTATTTCTTTTTCCTAATACTTCCCACTAAGTACAACTAAAATCCTTGGTGTTTGTATATAACAAATATTAAAAGACTGAAAGGTGGAGAGAAGATGACATACTGGAAACTTGAAACCCAAGGAACGACATTGTGGTGTGTTACCTGGCTGTTCTTTCTGCCTCATATATCCCAGACCAGGTGTTGAAGAAGCCAGAAACCTATAAATGTCAACAGGCATAGAAAATAAAAGCACCAAGAAAATCCTAGTCTCCATAGTCAAATGATGAGGAAAGGGTCAATCTCAGAAAAACAAAAACAAAAAACAACAGACAAACAAACAAAAACACCCTTAGTGATGACAAACTAAATGATATCCCTCTAAGATCAGAAACAGACAAGGATGTCTGCTCTCACTACTCTATTCAGTATTACAATAGAGTCTATAGCCAATGCAATAATGAAAAAAATCTCTCCAGAAAAACTTAGAGACACGAAAGATCTAAATGATGGAGAGATATATTATGCTCACAGATTGAACTCAATATTGTTCATAGGTAAATTCTCCCCAAATTGACCTCTAGATTCAATAAAATCCCAACTAAAATCTGAAGAGCTTGTTTGTAGAAATTAACAATCTGATTATAAAATTCATATGAAAATGAAAAGAACCTATTACAGTTAAAATAACTTTGAAAAAGAAGAACGCCACTTGTTTTTATAATTTTGTATAAACCTTTAGTAACCAAGACGGTGTGGTATTGACATAAAGATAGAGAAATAGACTTATGAAATAGAATAGAGAAACCAGAAACGTACTCACACATAACAAATGGTGCCAAAACAACTGGATATCCATATGTTAAAAAATGAACTTTGATTCATAACTTTCACCAAATACAAAAATTAACTCAAACGGGATCATAGTCCTAAATGTAAAACATAAAACTACAAGGCTTTTAGAAAAAAACATAGGAGAAAATCTTTGTGGCCTTGAATTAGGCAACCATTTCTTAGATATGACACCAATAATATAATCAATAATAGAAAGTTTTATAAATTAAATTTTCTCAAAATTTAAAGCCTCTGTTCTTCAAAAAGAGAGCGAGAGAGAGAGAAACCACAGACTGGGAGAAACTATTTGAAAATCATTCATCTAATAAAGGAATTAGCTTTAGAATATATATTTTAAAAAAAATTTAAAAAGCCAATAGTAATAAAATAACCAAATAATAAATGGGGAAAGATTTGAACACTTAACAAATAAGATATATAGTAATGGAAAGTATAAACATATTTTCCAAAAATAAGCATGCAAAAATGTTTAACATTATTATTCATGAAATCTAAATCACAATGAGATGCCACTACATACCTATTAGAATGGCTATAATTTAAAAGACTGATTATACACCTATCATATTATCCAGGGTTTCCACTCCTAGCTATTTTACCTAAGAGCATATTCTCATGCAGAAACTTGTTCAGGAACATTTCTAGCAGCTTAATTTCTAATAGCTAAACAATGGAATCAACATAAATGTCCATTAACAGGTAAATGGATAAATGTGATATATCTATGAAATAGAATACTATTCAGAAATAAAAAGGAATAAAAGCAAGAACACTGATGAATTTCAAGATAATTACACTGAATGAAAGAAAACATAAAAGAAAGAACACATACTTATGATTCCATTTATGTAAAACTCTAAAAATGCAAAATAATCTATAGTCACAGAAAACAAATTAGTGGTTGCTTGGGAATGGGGAGGTGGGAAAGAACAGGCAAGAGGGATTTACTAAGAGATCTAAAAAAAAACCTTTTTGGATGATAACTGTGTTCCTTGTCTTGATCGTCATGGTTTCATAAAAGTATATGAATATTAAAACATCAAATTTGACACAAAATATATGCAAGGGTTTTTTGGTCCATTATTCCGCAATATAAAGAATAGGTTAAGAAATAGAAAGATGAACCATGTTAATGCTGAAAATGCTTGGGGTTAGATGTCAAAAGACCTGGCTTTAGGTCCTAGCTCCCTGACTTAATAGTAATGTGAGCTGAGCCTGGCCTCAAATATTTTTTTCCCCATTTATAAAAACAGTAATAATTACTATCTGTCTCCTAGTGTTAACACTGGACTGAATAATATATGCAAAAAAGCACTTTGTCAACTATAAGCCATTACAAAACAAAACAAAAATAGGTAGATGATAGATAGATAGATATAGATATATATAGATAGATACATAGATACATAGATCAAAGTACAGTTATATTATAT
Source organism: Physeter macrocephalus (assembly GCF_002837175.3). Taxonomy (NCBI): domain Eukaryota; kingdom Metazoa; phylum Chordata; class Mammalia; order Artiodactyla; family Physeteridae; genus Physeter; species Physeter macrocephalus. Next base: position 32,211,830 of record NC_041229.1, read on the forward strand.
GTTACTTTAGTAACATTAAAGATCTGATCCCATTTTAATTGACAATGTTTCTCAAATATCATTATTTCCAATATTTTTTTAAAAAGAGGTTATACTTTGACTGATATTTGCAATCAACAAGTACATCTGAAAAGGTAATACTTAATCTTTATTGGGTTATAAATATGGTAAATAGAAAGGCACATGAAGCCCACATATGGGCCATTACTACAGCATATAGCTTTGGTGACCAGAGGAGAGTGTGTTGCTGGGTCCCATAGGACAACTCTTACAAAAGGTAACCTCTCAAGAACAGAAAACATAACTGACCTGCCCAATACATAAAAATAAACACAGAGAATTAGACAATTGAAGATATAGAGAAATATGGTCCAAATGAAAGAATAAGACAGAACCTCAGAAAAAGAACTAAACCAAGTGGAAAAGAGCAATCTACTCAGTAAAAAATTCAAAGTAGTGATCATAAAGATGATCAACAAACTCCACAGAAGAATAGATGAACACAGAGAGAATTTAACAAGGAGAAAATATAAAGAAGAACCAAAGAAGCTGAAGAATACAATAACTGAAATAAAAAATACACTGGAAGGAAACAATAGTAGATTAGATGATACAGAGGAATGAATCAGTGAGCTGGAAGACAGAGTTATGGAAATCAGCCAAGCTGAAAAGGAAAAGAAAAAAGAATTTTTAAAATGAGAATAGTTTAAGAGACCTCTGGGACAATGGCAAGCATACTAATATTTGCATCATAGGGGTCTGAGAAAAAAAAGAGAGAGAGAATGGAGAAGATAAATTACGTGAAGAACTAATAGCTGAAAATTTCCCTAACCTGAGAAGGAAAACAAAAATCCAGGTTCAGGAATAAAGAGAGTCCCAAAAAAAGATGAACCCAAAGATGTCTACACCAAGATACATTATAATTAAAATAGCAAAAATTAAAGATAAAAACAGAATGTCAAAAGCAGAAAGAGGAAAGCAACTAGTTATACACAAGGGAACTCCCATCAAGTTAACAGGTAACTTTTGAACAGAAACTTTGCAGACCAGAAGGGAGTGGCACAATATATTCAAAGTGATGAAAGGAAAAAACCTGCAACCAAGAATACTCTACCCACCAAGGTTCTGATTCAAATTTGAAGGAAAGATAAAGAGTTTTACAGACAAGCAAAAGCTAAGAGTTTAGCACCAATAACTTGGCTTCCCAAGAAATGCTGAGGGATTTCTTCAACTGGAAAAAAATATATCACAACTAGAAATATGAAAATTATGATAGGAAATATCTTACCAGTAAAGGCAAACATACAGCAAATGTAATAGGGCAACCACTTATAAAGCTAGTAGGAAGGTTCAAAGACAAGTATAGAAAAATCATCTATATCCACAATAATTAGTTAAGTTATGCACCAAAAAGAAGATGTAAAATATGATGTCAAAACATTAAATATGGGAGGAGGGTAGGGAGTGAAAATACAGGGTTGTTAGAATCATTCAAACTTAAGATATTATTTACTTAAAATAATCATATATGTTTATATTTCTATATGAACCTCATGGTACCGACAAACCAAAAATCTATAATAGATACACACAAAAGAAGAGAAAGGAATTCAAACATAACACTAAAGATAGTCATCAAATCACAAGGGAAGAGAGGAAAATAAGAAAGGAACAAAAAGAACTACAAAAACAACCAGCAAACAATTAACAAAATGCCAATAAGTACACACTTATCAATAACTACTTAAAATTTAAATGGGCTAAATGCTCAAATCAAAAAACATACAGTGGTTGAATAAATTTTAAAAAGACCCATACATATGCTGCCTACAAGAGTCTCACTTCAGATTTAAAGACACACACAGACTGAAAGTGAAAAGATGGAAAAAGATATTCCATGCAAATGGAAATGAAAAGAAAGTTGGGGTAGCCATACTTGTAGCAGACAAAATAGATCTTAAAAAAAGTTATGTCAAAAGACAAAAAATAGCATTATACAATGATAAAAGCATCAATGCAACAAGAAGATAACAATTTTAAATGTTTAAGCACTGAACATAGGAGCACCTAAATACATATAACAAATGTTAAGAACATAAAGGGAGTTATTGACATTAAGGCAATCATAGTAGAGGACTTTAATAGTGCACACTTACATCAATAGACAGACAGAAAAATCAATAAGGAAATACTACCCTTAAATGACACATTAAATAATATATACATATATATGTATATATAAAACGTTACATCCCAAAGCAGCAAAATACACTTTCTTTTCAAGTGCACAGTGACATTGTCCAGGATAGATGGCATGCTAGGTCACAAAAATGTCTCAATAAATTTAAGAAGATTGAAATAATATTAAGCATCTTTTTCAACCACAATGGTATGAACTAGAAATAAACTGCAAAAAAAAAAATTGCAAAAACACATGGAGGCTAAACAGTATGTTACTAAACATATCAATGGATCACTGAAGAAATCAAAGAGGAAATCAGAAGCTACCTGGAGACAAACGAAATTGGAAACACAATTATCCAAAACATATGGAACAGAGCAAAAGCAGTTCTAAGGGAGAAGTTTATAGCGATAGAAGCCTACCTCAGGAAACAAGAATAAATTCAAATAAACAAAGTAAACTTACACTTAAAAGAATAGAAATATTTTTAAAAATCTAAATTAGTACAAGGAAAGGAATAATAAACATCAGACCAGAAATACATGAAATAGAGACTAATAATATAAAATATCAATGAAACTCAGAGCTGGTTATTAAAAAGATAATAAAACTGATAAACCTTTAGCCAGACTCATCAAGAAAAACAAAAAAGAGAAGGCCTAAATCAGAAATTATATCAGAAATTAATAATATATAAGAAATTAAAGAAAGTTATAACAGTCACCACAGAAATGCAAAGGTTCATAAGAGTTCACAATGAATTATATGTCAATAAAATGGACAACCTAGAAGTAATGGACAAATTCCTAAAAACCTACAATCTCCTAAAACTGAATTAGGAAGAAATAGAAAAAATCAACAGAAAAATTATGAGTATTCAATTACTAGTAATCAAAAAACTCCCACCAAACAAAAATCCAGGACCAGATGGTTTCATAGGTGAATTTTACCAAATATTCAGAGAAGAGTTAACATCTGTCCTCAAACTATTCCAAAAATTGGGGCTTCCCTGGTGGCGCAGTGGTTGCGCGTCCGCCTGCCGATGCAGGGGAACCGGGTTCGCGCCCCGGTCTGGGAGGATCCCACATGCCGCGGAGCGGCTGGGCCTGTGAGCCATGGCCCCTGGGCCTGCGCGTCCGGAGCCTGTGCTCCGCAACGGGAGAGGCCGCAGCAGAGGGAGGCCTGCATACCACAAAAAAAAAAAACAAAAAAAAAACAAAAATTGACAGGAAGGAACATTTCCAAATTCATTCTATGAGGTCAGCCTTACCCTGACACCAAAACCAGAAAAAGATATCACAAAAAATAAAATTACAGGCCAATATCACTGATGAACATAAGATAAAAAATCCTCAAAAAAATATTAGCAAGCCAGTTCAATAATATATTAAAAGGACCAAACATGATGATCAAATGGGATTATCCCACGAATGCAAGAATGGTTCAATATCTGCAAATCAATTAATGTGATACACCACATTAACCCACTGAAGAATAAAAATCATCTGATCAATAGATGAAGAAAAAGTTTTTGACAAAATTCGACATCCATTTATGATAAAAGGTCTCAAAAAAGTAGGTAAAAAGGGAACTTACATCAACATACTAAAGACCATATAGGACAAACCTATAGCCAACATCATACTTAATGGTAAAAAAACTGAAAGCATTTCCTCTAAAATCAGGAACAAGACAAGGATTCCCACTCCTGCCACTTTTATTCAAAATAGTATTGGTAGTCCAACTACAGCAATCAGACAAGAAAAAAAAATAAGTCATCCAACTTGGAAAGGAAGAAGTTAAACTTTCACTGTTTGCAGAAGACATCATACAATATATAGAAAATTCTGAAGATGTCACCAGAAAACAACTGGAACTCATCAATGAATGAGGTAAAATTGCAGGATACAAAATTAGTATACAGAAATCTGTTGCATTTCTATACACTAACAATGAAGTACCAGAAAGGGAAATTAAGAAATCAATCCCATTTATAATCTAATCAAAAAGAATGAAATATCTATTCATAAATCTAACTAAGGAGATAAAAAACTTGAAATTGAAAAAGTATAAGACATTATGAAATAAATTGAAAACAACACAAATGGAAAGATATAAGTGGCCATGGATTGGAAGAATTAATATGGTTACCCAATGCAATCTATAGACTCAATGCAATCCCTATCAAAATACCAATGGCATTTTTCACAGAAATAGAACAAATTATACAAAAAAATTGTATGGAAACACAAAAAATCCTGAGTAGCCAAAGCAATCTTGAGAAATAAGAACAAAGCTGAAGGTACTAAGCTCTCTGATTTCAAACTATATACACAGCTATAGTAATCAAAACAGTATGGCACTGGCACAAAAAACAGACACATAGGTCAATGGAACAGAAGAGAGAGCCCAGAAATATAACCACAATTGTATGGTCAATTAATCTACAACAAAAGAGCAAAAACATGCAATGGGGGAAAGACAGCCTCTTTCAATAGACAGTCTATTTCTTTTAAATAAATAGACAGGTTGGGAAAACTGGAGAGCTACATGCAAATGAATCAAACTGGACTACTACTTTCTTATACCATATAAAATAATAAACTCAAAATGGATTAAATTGTCAAATGTAAGACCTAAATTCATGAAACTTCTAGAAGAAAACATAGGCAGTACTTTCTTCCACATTGCTGTTAGCATTTTTTGCTGTTGTTGAGTATGTCTCCTCAGGTAAGGGAAACAAAAGCAAAACTAAACAAATGGGACGACCTCAAAGTAAAAAGTTTTTCCACAGTGAAGGAAACTATTAATAAAACAAAAAATGCACCTTACTGGATGGGAGAATATATTTGCAAATAATATATCTGAGAAAGGGTTAATATTCAAAATATACAAAGAACTCATACAACATCAAAAAAATGAACAACCTGATTAAAATATGGGTAAAACACCCAAATAGACATTTCCCCAAAGAAGACATACAGATGGCCAACAGACACGTGAAAAGATACTAAACATCACTAATCATCAGGGAAATGAACATCAAAACCACAATGAAATACTGCCTCACACCTAATGAATGGCTATCATCAAAAAGACAACAAATAACAAGTATTGCAGAGGACGTGGAGAAAAGGGAACCCTCGTGTACTATTGCTGGGATTGTAAATTGGTGCAGTCCCTATGGAAAATACTGTAGAAGTTCCTAAAATAATTAAATATACAACTACCATAAGATCCAGCAAATGCACTTCTAGATATTTATCTGAAGAAAACAAAATCACTAATTTAAAAAACTATATGCAGTCTAATGTATATTATCATTATTTATACTACCCAAGATATGGAACCAACCTAAGTGTTTATCAAGGACAAATGGATAAAGAAGATGTGATATATATTCATATACATATGAATGAAATCTTGCCATTTGCCACAAGAGGGACATATCTAGAGGGTATTAAGCTAAGTGAAATAATGAAATAAATCAGACAAAGAAAGATAAATATACTATGATCTCACTTATATGTGAAGTCTAAAAAACAAAACAAAAAAGCAAAACTAAACAAAAACAAACTCATAGGCACAGAAAACAAATGGGTGGTTGTCAGAAGGGAGGATAGTCGTGGGGGTGGGAAAAATAGGTGAAAGGTATTAAGTGGTTCAAACTTACAGTTATATATTAAATAAGCCATGGGGATGTACTATATAGCATAGAGAATATGGTCAATAATATTTTTAATAACTTTGTATGGGGACAGATGGTTACTAGATTTATCATTGTGATCACTTCATAATGTAGCAAATTTCAAATCATTGTGTAATACACCTGAAACTAAAAATATTGTACATCAATTGTATTTCAATTAAAAAATATTATACCTAAAGACAATCTAACCCAGCTTCTTGCCCAATAAAGAAATGCTCTAAGCAGTGGTCTCCAATCTTTTTGGCACCAGGGACCAGTTTCATGGAAGACAAATTTTCCATGTATAGGGGTCGGAGGGGGATGGTTCAGTCAGTAATGCGAGCAATGCGGAGCGATGGGGAGTGGCAGATGAAGCTTCCGTCGCTGGCCCTCTGCTCACCTCCTGCTGTTCAGCCCGATTCCTAACTGGTACTGGTCCACAGCCCAGGGGTTGGGGACCCCTGCTCTACAACCTTCAACTTTTAACCTCAGCATGGACACCTCCAGTGCCAGGAAATCTGGAAAGTGTTGTATAGTATGAAGAACTGATAACTCTTAAGAAATGAGTGCTCTAAGAATACCACATTTATCATCACAGAAGACAACTGGGCAGAGAAGCTGAGAAGGCAGGCTATAGAATCTGACTACCTGGGTTCAAATCCTGACCTCTACCATTTTAAACTTTCCTAAACCCTAAATCATCACAGTGTATTTTAAAGGCCATAAATAATGATGACTCAGGTCATCTTATGTTTTATTTAAAAAGGCATTTGTGGCAGAAAGGATGAAAACAGGAATAGAAATATCAAATTTATCAAATACTATTTCTTTGAGATTTAAAAAAAAATCCTCCTATACTTATTCACCTCCTAATTCCCCATCAGTGATATAGACTTGCTTTTCTCCTCCCCTGAAAATTTGGAGATAGCCCAGCCAGATGCTGGGAGGGGTTCTTCTATTCTTTTGAGATTTTCCAGGCCATATAACCTTAAAAAAATGCTACATCTTCCCAAAGAAAGATTGTCATATGAAGTGTTCTCTGTACTCTTATATTTATAAATACTAAACATTCATTTTTAATAAACAATGGATAAGCAGGACATCATATGCCATCAGTTCAGTGAACACAGGCTCCCATTTTAACAGGGTTTGGCTTCATGAATGCTACAATTCTGGTGCCATGCAGACAGGAATTGTGAACTTCAAATACATGTAGACTCTCTAACTTGAAACTAGTAGTTTAATCTGGAGCAATTTAATAATCCTCTCTTCAAATGTAGACTGAGAATAATAAAATATCTACCTTGAAGTGTTTTTATAAATGATTAACTAAGAATATAAATTTAAAATAATTGTCACAGTGTGCATTCCTGATAAGAGATAGCAATTATTTATCACTATAACTGCATGGTATGGGCATATGGGCATATAAAGATCTTTATGGGCATATAAAGATCTATCAAAGACAACTGGAGACCAGTTCTTTTTTTTTTTTCAAAAATTTGTTTCAATTTAACAACCTGAAGTAAATAATATTGAATAGGCAATGAGTTCTATTTTTTCTCTTTTTTTCTCTTGTGTTTACTTTTATTTTTTATTGGAGCATAGTTGATTTACAATGCTGTGTTAGTTTCAGGTGTACAGCAAAGTGATACCCTTATACATGTACATATATTCATTCTTTTTCAGATTCTTTTCTCATATACGTTATCATAAAATACTGGTAGAGTTTCCTGTGCTATATAGTAGGTCCTTTTTGGTTATCTATCTTATATATAGTAGTGTGTGTGTGTTCATCCCAGGCTTCTGATTTATCACTCCCCTGCCACATCTCCCCTTTGGTAACCATAAGTGTGTTTTCGCTATCTGTAAGTCCATTTCTGTTTTCTAGATAAGTTCATTTGTTTCTTTTCTTTTTTGAAAAGAATTAGATTCCACATATGAGTGATATGATATATATTTCTTTCAATGTCTGACTTACTTCACTTAGTATGATAATCTCTAGATCCAGCCATGTTGCTGCAAATGGCATTATTTCATTCTTTTTTATGGCTGAGTATTATTCCATTGCATGTATGTACCACATCTTCTTTATCCATTCCTCTGTCAATGGACATTTATGTTGCTACTATATTTTGTCGACAATAAATAGTGCTGCAATGAACATTGGGATGCATGTATCCTTTAGGATTATGTTTTTCTCTGGATATATGCCCAGGAGTGGAATTTCTGGATCATATGGTAGCTCCATTTTTATTTTTTAAGGAACATCTATACTGTTCTCCATAGTGGTTGTACCAATTTACATTCTCACCAACAGACATGTAGACTCTCTAACTTGAAACTAGTAGTTTAATCTGGAGCAATTTAATAATCCTCTCTTCAAATGTAGACTGAGAATAATAAAATATCTACCTTGAAGTGTTTTTATAAATGATTAACTAAGAATATAAATTTAAAATAATTGTCACAGTGTGCATTCCTGATAAGAGATAGCAATTATTTATCACTATAACTGCATGGTATGGGCATATGGGCATATAAAGATCTTTATGGGCATATAAAGATCTATCAAAGACAACTGGAGACCAGTTCTTTTTTTTTTTTCAAAAATTTGTTTCAATTTAACAACCTGAAGTAAATAATATTGAATAGGCAATGAGTTCTATTTTTTCTCTTTTTTTCTCTTGTGTTTACTTTTATTTTTTATTGGAGCATAGTTGATTTACAATGCTGTGTTAGTTTCAGGTGTACAGCAAAGTGATACCCTTATACATGTACATATATTCATTCTTTTTCAGATTCTTTTCTCATATACGTTATCATAAAATACTGGTAGAGTTTCCTGTGCTATATAGTAGGTCCTTTTTGGTTATCTATCTTATATATAGTAGTGTGTGTGTGTTCATCCCAGGCTTCTGATTTATCACTCCCCTGCCACATCTCCCCTTTGGTAACCATAAGTGTGTTTTCGCTATCTGTAAGTCCATTTCTGTTTTCTAGATAAGTTCATTTGTTTCTTTTCTTTTTTGAAAAGAATTAGATTCCACATATGAGTGATATGATATATATTTCTTTCAATGTCTGACTTACTTCACTTAGTATGATAATCTCTAGATCCAGCCATGTTGCTGCAAATGGCATTATTTCATTCTTTTTTATGGCTGAGTATTATTCCATTGCATGTATGTACCACATCTTCTTTATCCATTCCTCTGTCAATGGACATTTATGTTGCTACTATATTTTGTCGACAATAAATAGTGCTGCAATGAACATTGGGATGCATGTATCCTTTAGGATTATGTTTTTCTCTGGATATATGCCCAGGAGTGGAATTTCTGGATCATATGGTAGCTCCATTTTTATTTTTTAAGGAACATCTATACTGTTCTCCATAGTGGTTGTACCAATTTACATTCTCACCAACAGTGTAGGAGGGTTCCCTTTTCTCCACACCCTCTCCAGCATTATTTGTAGAGTTTTTGATGATGGTCATTCTGACTGGTGTGAGTTGATACCTCACTGTAGTTTTGATATGCATTTCTCTAATAATTAGCGATGCTGAGAATTTTTTCATGTATTTTTGGCCATCTGTATGTCTTCTTTGGAGAAATGTCTGTTTATATCTTCTTCCCATTTTTTTTATTGGGTTGTTGTTTGTTTTGACATAGAGTTGCATGAGCTGTTTGTATATTTTGGAGATTAATCCTTTGTCTGTTGCTACATCTGCAAACATTTTCTCCCATTCTGAGGGTCGTCTTTTCATTTTGGTTATGGTTTCCTTTGCTCAGCAGAAGCTTTTCAGTTTAATTAAGTCCCATTTGTTTATTTTTGTTTTATTTTCATTACTCTAGGAAGTGGCTCAAAAAAAGATATTGTTGTGATTTATGTCAAAGAGTGTTCTGCCTATTGTTTCCTCTAAGAGTTTTATGGTGTCTGCCCTTACATTTATGTCTTTGAACCATCTTGAGTTTATTTTTGTGTATGGTGTTAGAGAGTATTCTCAGCTCAGCAGCCATGGCTCACGGGCCTAGCCGCTCTGTGGCATGTGGGATCTTCTCAGACCAGGGCATGAACCCGTGTCCCCTGCATCAGCAAGTGGACTCTCAACCACTATGCCACCAGGGAAGCCCTCATTTCATTCTTTTACACGTAGCTGTCCAGTTTTCCCAGCACCACTTTTTGAAGAGATTGTCTTTTCTCCATTGTATATTCTTGCCTCCTTTGTCATAGTTTAATTGACCATACATGCGTGAGTTTGTTTCTGGGCTTTTTATCTTGTTCCATTGATCTGTATTTCCGTTTTTGTGCCAGCACCATATTATTTTGATAACTGTAGCTTTGTAGTATAGTTTGAAGCTAGGGATTCTGATTCCTCCAGCTCCGTTTTTCTTTCTCAAGGTTCCTTTGGCTATTCAAGGTCCTTTGCGTTTCCATATACATTTTTTATTTTTGTTCTAGTTCTGTGAAAAATGTCATTGGGTATTTGATAGGGAATGCATTGAATCGTAGATTGCCTTGAGTAGTATAGCCATTTTCACAATATTCCTTCTTCCAATCCAACAATATGGTATAACCTTCCATCTGTTTGTGTCATCTCTGATTTCTTTGCTCAGTATCTTATAATTTTCAGAGTAAAGGTCCTTTGTCTCCTTAGATAGGTTTAATCCTAGGTATTTTATTTTTTTTGATGCAGTGGTAAATGGGATTGTTTCCTTAATTTCTTTTTCTGATCTTTCATTGTTAGTGTATGGGAATGCCAGAGATTTCTGTGCATTAATTTTGTATCCTGCAAATTTACTGAATTTATTGATGAGTTCTAGTAGTATTCTGGTAGCATTTTTAGATTTTTCTATATATAGTATCATGTCATCTGCAAGCAGTGACAGTTTTACTTCTTCTTTTCCAGTTTGGATTTCTTTTATTTCTTTTTCTTCTATAATTACCATGGTTACGACTCCAGAACTATGTTGAATAATAGAGGTGACAATGGACATCCTTGCCTTGTTCCTGATCTTAGAGGGAACGTTTTCAGCTTTTTACCCTTGAGAATGATGTTAGCTGTAGGTTTGACATATATGGCCTTTATTATGCTCAGTTCTCTTTATTCCCACTTTCTGGAGAGCTTTTTATCAAAAATTAGTGTTGAATTTTGTCAAAAGCTTTTTCTGCATCTATTGAGATGATCATATGCTTTTTATTGTTCAGTTTGTTAATATGGTGTATCAAACTGAATGATTTTGTGCATACTGAAGAATTCTTGCATCCCTGGGATAAATCTTGCTTGCTTATGGTGTATGATGCTTTTAATGTATTGTTGAATTAGGTTTGCTAGTATTTTGTTGAGTATTTTTGTTTGTATGTTCATCAGAGTTATTAGCCTGTAATTATCTTTTTTGTGGTATCTTTGACTGGTTTTGGTTTCAGGGTGATAGTGGCTTCATAGAATGATTTTGAGAGTGTCCTTTTTCTGTAAATTTTTGGAAGAGTTTGAGAAGGATGGGTGTTAACTCTTCTCTAAATGTTTGATTGAATTCACCTGTGAAGCCATCTGGTCCTGGAATTTTGTTTGTTGGAAGATTTTTAACCACAATTTCAATTTCATTACTTAGGATTGGTCTGTTCATATTTTCTATTTCTTCCTGGTTCAGTCTTAGAAGTTTATACCTTTCTAAGAATTTGTCCATTTCTTCCAGGTTGTCCATTTTATTGGCATACAGTTGTTTGTACTAGTCTCTTATAATCCTTCATATTTCTGGGGTGTCATTGTAACTTCTCCTTTTTCATTTCTATTTTTATTGATTTGAGTCCTCTCTCTTTTTTTCTTGATGTGTCTGGCTGAAGGTTTATCAATTTTGTTTATCTTCTCAAAGAAAAACTTTTAGTTACATTGATCTTTGTTACTGTTTTCTTCATCTCTATTTCATTTATTTCCATGCTGTTCTTTATGATTTCTTTCCTTCTACTAACTTTCGGTTTTGTTTGTTCATCTTTCTCTAGTTGCTCTACATGTAAGGTTAGGTTGTTTATTTGAGATTTTTGTTTCCTGATGTAAGATTGTATTGCTATAAACTTCCCTCTTAGAATTGCTTTTGCTGCACTCCAAAGGATTTGGACTGTTGTGTGTTCATTGTCATTTGTCTCTAGGGACTTTTTGATTTCCTCTTTGATTTCTTCAGTGATCCATTGTTGTTTAGTAACATATTGTTTAGCCTCCATATGATTGTGTGGTGTTTTTTAAACATCTTTATTAGAGTATAATTGCCTTACAATGGTGTGTTAGTTTCTGATTTACAACAAAGTGAATCAGTTATACATGTACATATGTTCCCATATCTCTTCCTTCTTGAATCTCCATCCCTCCTACCCTCCGTATCACACCACTCTAAGTAGTCACAAACCACCTAGCTGATTTCCCTGTGCCATGTGGCTGCTTCCCACTAGCTATCCATTTTACGTTTGGTAGTGTGTATATATATCCATGCCACTCTCTCACTTCATCACAGCTTACCCTTCCCCCTCCCCATATCTTCAAGGAAATGCTCTAGTAGGTCTGTGTTTTATTCCCATCCTACCCCTAGGCTCTTCATGACATTTTTTTCTTCTTAGATTCCATATATATGTGTTAGCATACGGTATTTATTTTTCTCCTGCTGACTTACTTCACTGTGTATGACAGACTCCAGGTCCATCCACCTCACTGCAAATAACTCAGTTTCATTTCTTTTTACGGCTGAGTAATATTCCATTGTATATATGTGCCACATCTTCTTTATCCATTCATCTGTTGATGGACACTTAGGTTGCTTCCATGTCCTGGCTATTGTAAATAGAGCTGCAATGAACATTGTGGTACATGACTCTTTTTGAATTATGGTTTTCTCAGGGTATATGCCCAGTAGTGGGATTG
>NC_041229.1:32224880-32227613 GCF_002837175.3 Physeter macrocephalus
ACCTCCATACTGTTTTCCATAGTGGCTGTATCAATTTACATTCCCACCGACAGTGCAAGAGGGTTCCCTTTTCTCCACACCCTCTCCAGCATTTATTGTTTGTAGATTTTTTGATGATGGCCATTCTGACTGGTGTGAGATGATATCTCATTGTAGTTTTGATTTGCATTTCTCTAATGATTAATAATGTTGAGCATTCCTTCATGTGTTGTTGGCAATCCACATATCTTCTTTGGAGAAATGTCTATTTAGGTCTTCTGCCCATTTTTGGATTGAGTTGTTTGTTTTTTGTTATTAAGCTGTTGAGTTGCTTATTAATTTTGGAGATTAATCCTTTATCAGTTGCTTCATTTGCAAACATTTTCTCCCATTCTGAGAGCTGTCTTTGTTCTTGTTTATGGTATCCTTTACTGTGCAAAATCTTTTAAGTTTCATTAAGTCCCATTTGTTTATTTTTGTTTTTATTTCCATTTCTCTAAGAGGTGGGTCAAAAAGAATCTTGCTGTGATTTATGTCATGGAGTGTTCTGCCTATGTTTTCCTCTAAGAATTTTATAGTGTCTGGCCTTACATTTAGGTCTTTAAGCGATTTTGAGTTTATTTTTGTGTATGCTGTTAAGGAGTGTTCTAATTTCAGACTTGTACATGTACCTGTCCAGTTTTCCAAGCACCACATATTGAAGAGGCTATCTTGTCTCCACTCTATATTCTTGCCTCTTTTATCAAAGATAAGGTGACCATATGTGTGTGGGTTTATCTCTGGGTTTTCTATCCTGTTCCATTGATCTATATTTCTGTTTTAGTGCCAGTACCATACTGCCTTGATTACTGTAGCTTTGTAGTATAGTCTGAAGTCAGGGAGCCTGATTCCTCCAGCACCATTTTTCGTTCTCAAGATTGCATTGGCTATTTGGAGTCTTTTGTGTTTCCATACAAATTTTGAAATTTTTTGTCCTAGTTCTGTTAAAAAATGCCAGTGGTAGTTTGATAGGGATTGCATTGAATCTGTAGATTGCTTTGGGTAATAGAGTCAATTTCACAATCTTGATTCTTCCAATCCAAGAACATGGTATATCTCACCACCTATTTGTATCATCTTTAATTTCTTTCACCGATGTCTTATAATTTTCTGCGTACAGGTCTTTTGTCTCCTTAGGTAGGTTTATTCCTAGATATTTTATTCTTTTTGTTGCAATGGTAAATGGGAGTGTTTTCTTACTTTCACTCTCAGAGTTTTCATCATTAGTGTATAAGAATGCCAGAGATTTCTGTGCATTAATTTTGTATCCTGCTACTTTACCAAATTCATTGATTAGCTCTAGTAGTTTTCTGGTAGCATCCTTAGGATTCTCTATGTATAATATCATGTCATCTGCAAATAGTGACAGCTTTACTTCTTCTTTTCCTATTTGGATTCCTTTTATTTCTTTTTCTTCTCTGATTGCTGTGGCTAGTACTTCCAAAACTATGTTGAATAAGAGTGGTGAGAGTGGGCAACCTTGTCTTGTTCCTGATCTTAGTGGAAATGGTTTCAGTTTTTCACCATTGAGAACAATGCTGGCTGTGGGTTTGTCATATATGGCCTTTATTATGTTGAGGAAAGTTCCCTCTATGCCTACTTTCTGCAGGGTTTTTATCATAAATGGGTGTTGAATTTTGTCAAAAGCTTTCTCTGCATCTATTGAGATGATCATATAGTTGTTCTTCTTCAGTTTGTTATATGGTGTATCAAGTTGTTTGATTTGTGTATATTGAAGAATCCTTGCATTCCTGGGATAAACCCCACTTGATCATGGTGTATGATCCTTTTAATGTGCTGTTGGATTCTGTTTGCTAGTATTTTGTTGAGGATTTTTGCATCTATGTTCATCAGTGATATTGGCCTGTAGTTTTCTTTCTTTGTGACGTCTTTGTCTGGTTTTGGTATCAGGGTGATGGTGGCCTCATAGAATGAGTTTGGGAGTGTTCCTCCCTCTGTTATCTTTTGGAAGAATTTTAGAAGGATAGGTGTTAGCTCTTCCCAAAATGTTTGATAGAATTAGTCTGTGAAGTAATCTGGTCCTGGGCTTTTGTTTGTTGGAAGATTTTGAATCACAATTTCAATTTCAGTGCTTGTGACTGGTCAGTTCATATTTTCTATTTCTTCCTGGTTCAGTCTCAGCAGGTTGTGCATTTCTAAGAATTTGTCCATTTCTTCCAGGTTGTCCATTTTATTGGCATAGATTTGCTTGTAGTAATTTTTCATAATCTTTTGTATTTCTGCAGTGTCAGTTGTTACTTCTCCTTTTTCATTTCTAATTCTATTGATTTGAGTCTTCTCCCTTTTTTTCTTGATGAATCTGGCTAATGGTTTATCAATTTTGTTTATCTTCTCAAAGAACCAGCTTTTAGTTTTATCGATCTTTGTTATCATTTCCTTCATTTCTTTTTCATTTATTTCTGGTCTGATCTTTATGATTTCTGTCCTTCTGCTAAATTTGGGCGTTTTTTTGTTCTTCTTTCTCTAATTGCTTTAGGTGCAATGTTAGGCTGTTTATTCAAGATGTTTCCTGTTTCTTAAGGTAGGATTGTATTGCTATAAATTTCCCTCTTAGAACTGCTTTTGCTGCATCCCACAGGTTTTGGGTCATCGTGTCTCCATTGTCATTTGTTTCTAGGTATTTTTTGATTTTCTTTTTGATTTCTTCAGTGATCTCTTTGTTATTTAGTAGTGTATTGTTTAGCCTCCATGTAT
>NC_041229.1:32227758-32261373 GCF_002837175.3 Physeter macrocephalus
TTTCCATTTGCATGTAATATCTTTTTCCATCCCCTCACTTTCAGTCTGTATGTGTCCCTAGGTCTGAAGTGGGTCTCTTGTAGACAGCATATATATGGGTCTTGTTTTTGTATCCATTCAGCCAGTCTGTGTCTTTTGGTGGGAGCATTTAATCCATTTAGATTTAAGGTAATTATCGATATATATGTTCCTATTCCCATTTGTTGTTTTTCCCTTGCTGCTTTTAATATATTATATTTTTATTTAATTTTTGATAGTTTGATTAATATATGTCTTGGTGTGTGTATCCTTGGATTTTTCCTGTATGGGACTCTCTGTGCTTCCTGGACATGATTAACTATTTCCTTTCCCATATTAGGGAAGTTTTCAACTATAATCTCTTCAAATATTTTCTCAGTCCCTTTCTTTTTCTCTTTTTCTTCTGGGACCCCTATAATTCGAATTTCAGTGCATTTAGTGTTGCCCCAGAGGTCTCTGAGACTCTCCTCATTTCCTCTCATTCTTTTTCCTTTATTCTGCTCTGTAGTAGTTATTTCCACTATTTTATCTTCCAGGTCACTTATCCGTTCTTCTGCCTCAGTTATTCTGCTATTGATCCCATCTACAGTATTTTCAATTTCATTTACTGTGTTGTTCATTGTTGCTTACTTCCTCTTTAGTTCTTCTAGGTCCTTTGTAAATGTTTCTTGCATTTTGTCTATTTTAATTCCAAGATTTTGGATCATCTTTACTATCATTATTCTGATTTCTTTTTCAGGTAGACTGCCTATTTCCTCTTCATTTGTTAGGTTTGTTGGGTTTTTATCTTGCTCCTTCATCTTCTGTGCGTTTGTCTGTCTTTTCATTTTGCTTATCTTACTGTGTTTGGCGTCTCCTTTTTGCAGGCTGCAGGTTCGTAGTTCCCGTAGTTTTTGGTGTCTGTCCCCAGTTGCTAAGGTTGGTTCAGTGGGTTGAGTAGGTTTCCTGGTTGAGGGGACTAGTGTGTTCTGGTGGATGAGGCTGGATCTTGTCTTTCTGGTGGGCAAATCCACATCTGGTGATGTGTTTTGGGGTGTTTGTAGCCTTATTATGATTTTAGGCAGCCTCTCTGCTAATGGATGGGGCTGTTTTCCTGTGTTGCTACTTATTTGGCATAGGGTGTCCAGCACTGTAGCTTGCTGGTCGTTGAGTGAAGCTGGGTCTAGGTGTTGAGATAGATATTTCTGGGATATTTTCGCCATTTGATATTACATGGACCTGAGAGGTCTCTAGCGGACCAGTGTCCTGAAGTTCGTTCTCCCACCTCAGAGTCACAGCCCTGACACCTGGCTGGAGCACCAAGAGCCTTTAATCCACATGGCTCAGAATAAAAGGGAGAAAAAATGAGAGAAAGAAAGAAAGAAATAAAGGGAGGAAGGAAGGAAGCAAGGAAGGAAGGAAGGAAGGAAAAAGAGAAAGAAAGAAAGAAAGGGAGGAAGGAAGGAAGGAAAAAGAAAGAACGAAAGAAAGGTTAAAATAAAGTAGGATAAAATAAAATAAAGTTATTAAAATGAAAAATAATTATTAAGAAGAAAATTTTTTTTAACTAAAAAAAAAACAAACAAAAAAAACCCAGGCCGGTCAGAACCCTAGGACAAGTGGTGAAGGAAAGCTATACAGACAAAATCTCACACAGAAGCATACACATACACACTCACAAAAAGAGAAAAAGGGGAAATAAATAATATATCTTGCTCCCAAAGTTCACCTCCTCAATTTGGGATGATTCATTGTCTATTCATGTAATTCACAGATGCAGGGTACATCAAGTTGATTGTCGAGCTTTAATCCGCTGCTTCTGAGGCTGCTGGGAGACACTTCCCTTTCTCTTCCTTGTTCGCACAGCTGCAGAGTTTCAGCTTTGCATTTGGCCCCGCCTCTGCGTGTAGGTCGCCTGAGGGCGTCTGCCCTTAGCTCAGACAGGACAGGGTTAAAGGAGCAGCTGATTCGGTGGCTCTGGCTCACTCAGACCAGGGGGAGGGAGGGCTTCGGATGCAGGGTGAGCCTGAGGCGGCAGAGGCCAGCGTGACGTTGCACCAGCCTGAGGCGTGCTGTGTGTTCTCCTGGGGAAGTTGTCCCTGGATCCCAGGACCCTGACAGTGGCCGGCTGCACAGGCCCCTGGGAGGGGAGGTGTGCAGTGACCTGTGCTCGCACACATGCTTCTTGGTAGTGGCAGCAGCAGCCTTAGTGTCTCATGCCTGTCTCTGGTGTCCGCACTGAGAGCCGCAGCTCGTGCCTGTTTCTGGAGCTCCTTTAAGCGGAGCGCTTAATCCCCTCTCCTCGAGCACCAGGAAGCAAAGAGGGAAGAAAAAGTCTTTTGCTTCTTCGGCAGCTCCAGACTTCTCCCGGACTCCCTCCTGGCTAGCCCTGGTGCACTAACCCCTTCAGGCTGTGTTCACGCAGCCAACCCCAGTCCTCTCCCTGCAATCCGATCAAAGCCCGAGCCTCAGCTCCCAGGCCCCGCCCGCCCCGGCGGGTGAGCAGACAAGCCTCTCGGGCTGGTGATTGCCGGTTGGCACCGATCCTCTGTGCGGGAATCTCTCTGCTTTGCCCTCCACTCCCTGTTACTGCGCTCTCCTCCATGGCTCTGAAGCTTCCCCCTCTGCCACCCGCAGTCTCCGCCCGTGAAGGGGCTTCTAGTGTGTGGAAATCTTTCCTTCTTCACAGCTCCCTCCCACTGGTGCAGGTCCCGTCCCTATTCTTTTGTCTCTGTTTATTCTTTTTTCTTTTGCCCTACCCAGGTACGTGGGGAATTTAGTGCCTTTTGGAAGGTCTGAGGTCTTCTGCCAGCATTCAGTGGGTGTTCTATAGGAGCAGTTCCACGTGTAGATGTATTTCTGATGTATCTGTGGTGAGGAAGGTGATATCCGCTTCTTACTCTTCTGCCATCTTCTCTGTCTTCATCTGATTGTGTTTTTTACTGTTTTTTTCTATGCAATGAGTTTAAATTGACATTAAGTGTAATTTTTCTCCAGAATGCTGTAAGAAAATTATTTTCAATGTTTGTTTCCAATTCTAGATTAAGCATCTCTTAAATATTTTATAAATCTATAGTAAACTTTTCCTCAAAAAATATCAGAGGACACCAGTATGTTAGTTTATGAAAACATATTAACTGGTTTGTGTGCAGATTTTATATTTGCTTTTTCAGTTTAAATATTTGAAAAGTATCTCTGAGTTCAAGATGAGTACAAAGACATAACTAGTACCTTTTGAAGTTACTTATCTGTGAGAATCAAGATTGTTCCAACTCTGAGCCAAGTGATATACAGAAATAAACAATTTGCAGAGACTGATATAAAACTGTAAATCTGGCATCATAACTCCCACCTGCAAATTTTTGTACTCATCAAAGAATGTCTTATTTGTCTTATTAACTGATTTTATAATAAGCTAAATATGATTTTGAATTATATTTATAACTGTGATCTTACACAAATATAATTATATTTAGTATTTATCTGAAGGCAAAGGAAAGTCTTATTTGTAAAACAAAGTTTACAATCACTGTTCTAAGGTATAGAAATGGACATTGCTTATTTGATATTTCACCCCTTCTAGAATTCAGTTGCTATGAGAAAAGGAAATGCATATATAAAAATCTTAATCCATATATCCTTATTGACAAAGTAGCATTCTTTTGATGACTTTTCAAAACTGAGGAACTATAAAAAGGTAAATGTTAGGTTGTGAAAAAAATCAAATGATTGAATGTAGATAGATTACAGATTAGAAGCATTAGTGGGGAAATAGCTAGGTTTCATTAAAGGAAGTATGTCCTTGTTCCAAAGAGGGAGAGAGACAGATAATCTTAATTTACCAGTGAAGTAAAAGGCTGATGGAGATGTGGTGGGAGTGGGGGGGTGGGTGGTATTCTTACTCCAAAGTAGTTGACAAATTTAGCAGCCCCATGTCTAACAGATTAGACCCTCAAATACTATTTATGCTGTTACTGTTGATAATGGTGTCTATCTTTGTGGGTCAATCAACAGACAGATACTATACCTATTGTGAAAAAAATCTTAGAGATTATGAATATTCACTGAGTAGTGAAATATGGGAGAAAAGAGAAAAAGGAAGGGAGAGCAAGGGAGGGAAAAATTATCATCTATTGAATGCCTGCTCTCCCAGTGTTTGTCAGACTTCTTTACATGTGGAGGTTCACTGAATCTTCTTAGCAGCAGCTGATATTATCACTTCATACTGAAAAGAAAGCTGAAGTTCTGAAATGTTAAAATATGTACACTTATTCTACATATATTTCACACCAAGAATGTACCATTACTGTGCTTGTCTCTGAGATATAAAGATGAAAACAATCAAATGTGATTCCTTCTTTCAAGAAAATTGCTGTCCAAATGTATGACAACCATAAATAAGTGATTCATCCAAGGTTACATAACTCGTGAGTAGAAAGGGACTTGGATGTTGGTTTTCCTAACTGCAGCACTTGTGCTCTTGGTACCATCATATCAGGGGAAAGAAACTTGGTGTTTCTCTCCATTACATTCTTTCACAATTTCCAAATTGAGGATGTGGACAGCTCCAATATTACATTTCTTTATATTTTCTAAGCCTAGTTTTGTAGGACTTGCTTGGGCACCCATCAAACTGCTAAATACAACAGTAGGATTTGCTTAGAAATCTAAAATAAATAATTACATGGGTCAATTATTGTAACTGAAATATATTTTGAGATAATGACTTACTAATTATTTTTGTCTCTCTGAATATTCCCGTTCCTTTCCCCCCATATTTAAGTTTGATACTTGTTCTGCATTCATTGATTTAGGAAAGGTATGTGTCAGGGAAATGATAGAAAGACATGTAAGTTTTTGTGGCTTTTGTTTCTCTAATGAACAAAGAGAGGTGAATGTTTAGACAAAATATTTTGGAAGAGGAATGCTGTTTCCAAACATAACCCCATTTGTTGACTAGGCTGAGACCCTCTTGGGTGAGAATAGGTAGGCAGAGATGTTGGAGCCTGCTGTGGGTCCACACTCTACCTGGCTTTGTAGAAGAGTTATTGAGAGAAGACCCCCCCCCAATAGAAAAATTTTTGCAACATCGCAAAATATTTCTATTCCCTAAATGCAGCAGTGAACCAATGGAGACAGAAGAGCCTCATGGATTAGGACAATGAAACTTATGACAATAGGTATAAAAGTTCTGGCAGGTAGAGTGGCTCCCTGCTTCAGGAGGAGACTTCTTCATGTGGCACCAAAGAGTTCTTCTTGTACCCAAAGTCTTATGAAGTTGCTCTGTTTTAGTTGCATCATATTTTACCATGAGGCAACTGCATTGGTGCCACCCATTCCATCCTTTAGTCTTCTCCTCTAGACTGTTCTTTCCAGATCAAGCCTTCACTCTTCCCATCTGCATACACACACACACACACACACACACACACACACACACACACACACACACACACAAGCAAAATTTACCTGACAGAAAGCAGGGCAGTGGTAGAGATATTGGTAGGGAAGTACCCTATTACTTGTATCGGTTTGCTTTAAATACTAAATAAGGGAAAGGTACATTTTATAAGAAGCTTCTGGTTTCTTTTCATATCCATTTTTATTAGTGGATCTCAGGTAAAAGATTCAAGACTTCACTATTGGTTAGAAAATTCTTCATTACATTGAAATCTTAGGAGAACAAAATAATATGGGTTTTGACTCATGACCCATAACTCTGGGTCATGGGATT
The DNA here is from genome assembly GCF_002837175.3 of Physeter macrocephalus. Classification (NCBI taxonomy): domain Eukaryota; kingdom Metazoa; phylum Chordata; class Mammalia; order Artiodactyla; family Physeteridae; genus Physeter; species Physeter macrocephalus. The sequence continues at coordinate 32,233,490 of NC_041229.1, forward strand.
ATATTGATTTCTCTTTTTTTCTAATGTGTACTTCAGATTTTTCTCTGCTTTTTTATAGTAAGCAGCTTTAACCTTTATGATCTAAAATGTCTTATGCAGGAAGAAACTGAATCTTCTCAGGCAATTATTTCTTGAAACTCTGTCTCTGTACTGTGGGCAAGGACAATGATCTCTGCTCTTCCTGATATAACACCCCCTGGAGTTCTGAACCATGTGATCTTCCAGTAAATATATTCAGTGATTGATTTCATGAGACTTTTTCTCAAGAGAACTGCTCCCATCCTGAGTTGTTCTGTATAAGCTGCTGGTATTTTCCAGAGGTTTAGAGCATGTCCCTATTTGAAATAGGTTTTAGTAGGCTTTTCCAAAATTTCTTTTGCATGTTCTTCTCATGTTGCCTAATTCCAACTCACTATACAGGAATTTTTGAAAATTACTTGTCTCTCCTCTGTATATGCTCTACTGCTCACTATGGACTGGCACATCTCAGAGGATGTTAGGTGAAAAGTCTCCTAACATTCCTAAGATATGTACTAGAAATTATAAATGTGTAAAATGAGTTCTCATTTTGTCTTTTACAAATGACTTCACATAAGATAGGCAGTTATGGCTCACATAGCCAATAGCCTAATTTCATAAAGGTTTTATCCCTTTAATAAAAGCAATTTGTTAAATGAATAATCAAATCTGGCTTAAAAATCTATGCCTTTTCAGAATGTTCTAGTAAATAAAGTCACAAATCAGGAAGTATCTGTTGTCTGAACATATGTCTCAGTTTGAGGTTTGGAAGCATGACCACCATAAGCCACTCCTGGGTTGAGTCCCACTGGGCCTGTCTCCCACTCTTCCTTTGTATGATTTCCAGGCTCCAGGCATTAGCAGGACCCTGAAGCACCATTTTTCTCTTACTTTCCTTGTTCTTCTCTCTTCTTGGAACACTCTCCTCTCTTTTCCTCTTCTGTCTTTTGAAGAAATTTTAAGACAGTTCTTTCCATTACTCTCTCCCAAAATTTCATACAGTCCTCTCCATCATATAATCCACATTTTTCTGATGTTTGTATGTAAGTCCTTAGCAAGTCTTTCATTGCTAAGTAACACTCAGATTTTATTTTAAATGACAAAGTATTCTTTGGTAAGAACACACAAGTCTGAAATATCTCAAATGATGCTAATTTGGAGTGTATATATACCAGCTGACTGAGAGAAAAAAGAAGAGAAAGAAATTTAACTCAGAATTACTAATTATTCCTGAGGGGTAAAACTTTACAAGTACAAATGTTAGAAGTTTCAAAAGCCTCAGAGTTACCCTTTTTTTTTTTTTTTTTTTTTTTTTTTTTTGCCATACTGTGCAGCTTGTGGGATCTTAGTTCCCCAACCAGGGATCAAACCTGGGCACTTGGCAGTGAAAGCACGAAGTCCTAACCATTGGACAGCCAGGGAATTTCCTAAATTTAACCTTTAAAAATGGGTATAGAGGAAACGTGCCTCAACATAATAAGAACCATATATGACAAACCTAGAGCCAACATCATACTCAATGGTGAAAAGCTGAAAGCATTCCCTCTAAGATCAGGAACCAAAACAATGATGGTCACACTCACCACTTTTATTCAACATAGTTTTGGAAGTACTAGCCACAGCAATCAGAGAAGAAAAAGAAATGAAAGGAATCCAAATTAGAAAGGAAGAAATAAAACCATCACTGTTTGCAGATCACATGACACTACACATAGAAAATCCTAAAGACACTACCAAAAACTACTAAAGCTTATCAAAGAATTTGGTAAAGTTGCAGGACACAAAATGAATGTACAGAAATCTGTTGCAATTCTATACAGTAACAACAAACTATCAGAAAGAGAAATTAAGTAAACAATCCCATTTACCATCCTATCAAAAAGAATAAAATACCTAGGAATAAACCTACCTAAGGAGACAAAACACCTCTACTCTGAAAACTATAAGACACTAATGAAAGAAATTAAAGATGACACAAACAGATAGAAAGATATGTCATGTTCTTGGATAGGAAGAATCAATATTTTTAAAATGTCCATATTCCCCAAGGCAATCTACAGATTCAATGCAATCCCTATCAAATTACCAATGGCATTATTCACATAACTAGAACAGAATTTTTTTAATTTGTATGGAAACACAAACAACCCTGAATAGCCAAAACAATCTTGAGAAAAAGAACGAAGCTGGAAGAATCACACTCCCTGACTTCATACGGTACAACAAAGCTATAGTAATCAAAACAGTATGGTACTGGCACAAAAACACATAAATCAATGGAACAGGATAATAAACCCAGAAATAAAACCATGCACTTCTGGTCAATTAATCTACAACAAAGGAGGCAAGAATATACAGTGGAAAAAAGACAGTTTTTTCAATAAATGGGCTGGGAAAACTGGACAGTTACATGTAAAAGAACGAAATTAGAATATTCTCTAACACCATATTTTAAAAAAACATGCAAAATGGATTAAAGACCTAAATATAAAAGCAGATACTGTAAAACCCCTAGAGGTAAATATTATTTTGGATCTATCTCCTAGAGTAATGAAAACAAAAGCAAAAATAAACAAATGGCGCCTAATCAAACTTAAAAGCTTTTGCAAGCAAAGGAAACCATAAATAACATGAAAAGACCAACTATGGAATGGCAGGAAATATTTGCAAATGATGCGACTAATAAAGGCTTATTTTCCAAAATATACAAACAGCTCATACAGTTCAATACCAAAAAAACAAAGAACCCAATCAAAAATGGGCTGAAGACTAAATAGACATTTCTCCAAAGAAGACATATAGATGGCCAATGAGGTATCACCTCACATTGGTCAGAAACATCAAAAAGTCTATAAATAATAAATGCTGAAGAGAGTGTGGAGGAAAGGGAACCCTCCTGCACTGCTGGTGGGAATGTAAATTAGTGTTGTCACTATAGAGAATAGTCTGGAGCTTCCTTAAAAAACTAAAAATAGAGTTACCATATGATCCAACAATCCTGCTCCTGGGCATATATCCAGAAAAGAAGAAAACTCTAATTTGAAAAGATACAGGCACCCCAATTTTCATTGCAGCACTATTTACAATAGCCAAGACATGGAAACAACCAAATGTCCATTGACATATGAATGGATAAGGAAAATGTGGTATATATATATATCATAGAAAAGAATGAAATAATGCCATTTGCCCCAAAAAGGATGGACTAAGAGATTATCATACTAAGTGAAGTAAGTTTGACAGAGAAAGACAAATACCATATGATATCACTTATATGTGGAACCTAAAGAAATGATACAAATGAACTTATTTACAAAACAGAAATAAGCTCACAGACATAGAAAACAAACTTATGGTTACCAAATTGGAAAAGGGGGGAGGTAAATTAGGAGGTTGGTATTAACAGATACACACTACTATATATAAAATAGATAAACAACGAGGACCTACTGTATGGCACAGTAACTATATTCAATATCTTGTAATAACCTATAAAGGAATCTGAAAAAATATAGATAGATAGATAGATAGATATGTACAACTGAATCACTTTTCTGTATACCTGAACTAACACAATTTTGTAAATTAACTATACTTCAATTACAAAAGAAAAAAAACCCTTAATTTTACCCTTTAAAAAAAGAAGATCATATATATATATATATATATATATATATATATATGTAGTGAATGGGGGTGAATTGTCGCTGTGTTATATGAAAAGTTAAAATCTCTGCCTCATGCATAAATTCCCCCCAAAATGATGCATCTCAAATAATTTAACTGTACACTTTGAAAAATTGTGTTAGATGACTGAAAAAAATCTGAAGATAAAAATATAAATGTTAAATATGCATGTGGATAGTTTTAAAAATTTTTGATTAATAAAATGTCAAAATGGAAAAAATCTAAATTAGTACATTATATATAAGAAAATCTTAAATATGAATTCATAATTCAATTGATAAACTCAAACATTATAGGCAGATATTTTGACTATTTCATTTACATTGTTAAAAGTTTATATAGTCAAGTTTCATTTAGAAATTAGTCAGGACTGTTTAAGTTCAAATATAATAGTGACTCTGTAATTTATTGTCCAAAAAAGGACACTCTTAAAAGTGTAAGGGGAACTATAAATAAGTATATGAGGAAACAGGTATAAACAGTCAGTGACTCAACCAACCAACACATATTTTTATTCATGGTACATAGAACTATTCATGCATTTTTAAAAAATTATTTATTTATTTTTGGCTGCATTGGGTCTTCATTGCTGTTTGTGGGCTTTCTCTCTAGTTGTGGCGAGTGGAGGCTACTCTTTTTTGCGGGGCTTGGGCTTCTCGTTGCGGCATCTTCTCTTTATTGCGGAGCACGGGCTCTGGCACATGGGCTTCAGTAGTGGTGGCTCACAGGCTCTAGAGTGTAGGCTCAGTAGTTGTGGCGCACGGGCTTAGTTGTCCTGTGGCATGTGGGATCTTCCCAGACCAGTGTTCCCTGCATTGGCAGGCAGATTCTTAACCACTGCACCACCAGGGAAGTCCACATTTTTCTATTTGAGAGCTGAGAATGTGTTATGGATCTTCATATCCTCTGTCTAGTAAGGTATTTGGCATATAGTAGATAGTTAAATGCTTAAACTAATACAGGGATAAAATAATTGATTAATTAAATACAATATACAGATTTGAGTTATGACCCATAAAAGGAAACACCAGAATTTAATCCATTCATCCCAGTTCTATAAAAGTAGCCAAAATACCAATAGAATGTTTTACTTACATTTTTTCCTGAGGAATAAATGTTTATAAATTTGAGTAAATAATTATTGAGAAAGGATTGATTAAAAATAACAACAAATGAGAAAATGAAAGAACCAAGTACAGGAAACTATCTACAACTAACCCTTTTAAGATTACATGAAATGTATTTAAAGGTTTCAAAAAATTATTTAGTAAATTTACAGGAAATAAAAAGTCATTCATGTTTGGTGAGTTAACTTAGAATAGCTGAACTAAATAACCCATGTTACTTATCTCCTTGAGCCCTACAGAATATAGACTGACAATGCCATGGTTTCTTCAAATGATAGGGAAGACAGTTTAGAATGGAAAAAAGTTCAGAATATTAGAAAATATTAATAAGGTAATTAAGGCTCAGAAAATATGAGAAAGGGCTTGTAACTATGAAAAGGGCAGATGGCAGTTGACAGGTAGAAGAAAGATAAACAAGCCAATGTTTAGAAAAGTAGAGATTAAGTTCATGAAATGGTACTTGACTGGCAACTAGGAGTCTTTGTTTCTTTTAATCTTTGCTCTAAATTATATTCCTTTCTCTAGAAGTAGAAAATAGAAGGTATACAAAATACATACATATTTATGTATGTGTATATAACATATGCACATATATAACGTACAAAAAACAGGACATAGGTAAGTATAAGTATACTGAACATAGGTAAGTGTAAGTATACTGAACAATTCTCTACTCCTTTAATTTCCATCCTTAAAGTAAGTAAATCCACTGGGTCTCTGGTAAATCACTTTGGCATCATTACTAACTTGGTCGCTATATATATGATCTGGGAGAAATTTAATTTTTCTGCAGGAGTTTTCAGCAAGCTCAATTCCTTATAAGCAATACAAATATCAGGGTACTATTCTTAATTTTGTCAACTCAGTATAACAACAGGGTCCTAACTGGACTCATTGACAATCAATATAGAAACATTTGATTCACAAAATGGTAAAAATCATCAGAGGCTGAAATTAAACTATAAGTTCTGTTCAATCACTAAAAATTTAGTTCAACTACTAAATTTCCTACAGTCAACCAAATAGATCTTTTAAAAAAAATTTAACTACTATCTAACATGTATAGATATAACTTTAAAATATAATTGAAAAAATTGTCTGCATTTTTTAAAGAAAGCCATTGAAAAATTGACAATTCTTACCTAGGGACTCTTAGTATTTTTAGGTTGTGGGCTCCCTGGAAGTCATAATTCTTCTTATGGAATACTATAAAATATCAATATATTAAAAATAAAATCATTAAACATGGAATTCTACAATATCTTAAACTAAATTCAACTGTATATAGGTAGCAACAGATCCCAAATTGAAGAGAAAAATAATTAATTTTTAAAGTAAAGTGTTGGAAATTCCATATATGCTATTTTTACTCAAATTTGGATGAGATGATATAGCTAATATTCTCTTTTACATGGTAAAAATTAGTACACATCCTTGTGGTGAACATTTTGTAATATATAAAAATATTGAATGCACTATGTTGTGACCTGAAACTAACATAATATTGTACAATAAGTCAATTATACTTCAATTTTTTTAATTTTAAAATAAAAACATAGTGCACATTCTTAAACAGCAGAGTTTGCTGTTATGCTCTCCAGTAAGCAAGCAATCTTATTAATTAGTATTGTTAACAGGCATCTGGGAAGACACAGGGTCTCTAGGCATGAGTAGAACAGACACCAGATTAAGTAAATCATAGTATCTGCAGTTCAGAATAGTGGTCGGAACACAGAAGAAGCTAGTGTCTTGCAAATAACAGCAGAAAAAGGAGGGTGGATGGAGTGCCAGGCAAGGCATGGGCAGGGAAGACCCAATCAGCACCAAAGAAGAGTACAATGGAAACATTTTTAAGTGACACTAGGATACCTACCCAAAAAGATAGGGTCAAAGGATGAGATTGATAAACTTATGTGAATATGAGCTGAGACTTTAAGATTCTTTAGTTCAATCCCTTCTTTTTATAAAAAAATAAACTGAGGTTCAAGTATCTTAACTTGACAAATGTCATAGAGCTAGTTAATTGCAGATGCAACCATAGAATCCAGATTTCCAGAATTCTAATCCACCATTTTTCCAAGAAATTACCGTGGGATAGAATATTGGGATAGATAGACGTGTTCTAGGGCTCAAAGGAACAAAAAATTTTATTAATCAAAATTTTGGGCAAATATTCTTAACAACATATATTTCCTTTTCTGTTTTGTGAACTTTCTTTTACCTCTCAGGAGATACATTCGCAAACCCACATATTCAGACACACAAAATTCAAGTTTATAATATTGAGATAAGAGTATGCAGCTATTTGTGAAAAATTATTCTTAAAGTTGGTAAGTTAAGTCAGTCAGATTGGGTTCCATTTCCAGTAATGACAGAGTAGCATGTAGTAGACTAATCCACCCACAATTAACAATTATAAAATGTGGACGATATATATAAAGACTACTATTTAAAGACATTGGAGAGTCAGCAAAAGCAGGGTAAAAAATGGAGTGGAGTTAAATCTCAAATGAGAGGGACTGCACTGGGTAAGAAACATATTTATACAGCTTTTCACCTAAAAGTACTATCCAGTCTGCCTGGCGTGGAGCAGCTGGAACTTAAGGAGAAAGAAAGATACAGTCTTAATATGTTGGGAAGTAAAAGGATGTATTTCAGGTCTGCAAGAGAGATTTGAAATGGGGGAGAACAGAAAGTGGTTTGCTATAGAGGGGGGAGCACTAAAATATGAGTAAAATTTTGCCAAATGCCTTAGTTGATCCCTGATCTTTGCATTCACAATGACCAACAAGAAGGTAAAAAATAAAAGGCTGACAGAAGTGAGCTGAGCTTTCAAGCACTAAAGGAGAGATAGAGTGTAGATTCAGTCCAGGCAAGCAAGTTTTCTGCTAGAGCAAAACCAACAATCTTTAGATGAAGATACAGAATCTAGAATCTCTAAAATGTATCATTTACAATGTCCAGGAGTCAATGAAAAATAACTAGACATGCAAAGGAACAGGAAAATAGGATCCATAGTCAAGAAAAAAAAAGAAAAATAGAAACTGAAGTCAACGAGACAAACGTTTTGGAATTAGCAAAGAAAAGACTTAATTGCCATGCAAATGTTCAAGAGATAAAGGAAAATATGCTCACAGGAATGAACAAATGATGTATTAATACATAAATGGAAAATATATGTAAGAATCAAATGGAAATTATAAAACTGAAAACTACAGTGTCTGAAATAAGAAATTAACTGTGTGGGTTTAATAACAGATTGGAGATGCAATAAGAAAAAAGAGAAAATGTGAAAAACATATTAATGGAAATTACCCATCTAAAGAATAGGAAAAAATTGACAATAATGAATAGAGGTTCAGTGCAAATCATTCTAGCATAACACAATTATATTTCCAGTAAGAGAAAAAATAATCAGGGCAAAAAATATTTGCACAAATAACAGCCAAATAATTCCTCAGTTTTGGTGAAGAAGCATAAACTTACAGAAATAAAAATCAGCAAACCATGCTCAGTAAAATTTCAAAGGAGGAAAATCAAACATCTGCAAAACAAAAAAAGAAAATCTTTAGTCCAACTAGGCAAAAAAGATGTATGATATATTTGGGATAATGGCATGATAGGTATAGCTAACTTCCTGTCCGAAATTATGAATGCCAAAATACAACAAAATGACATTTAAAATAATAGGCTGAGAGGGGAAACTGTCCTGCCAGGATTAAATATCCAGTAAAAATATCCCCTAAATTTTTAAGGTGAAAAACCACCACCACCTTCACATAAACTAGAAGTGAATTTGTCAGCAGCAGACGTGTTGTATAAGAAATGCTAAAGAAAGAAAGTCTACAGGAAGGAAAATAGAACTGTTAAATTGAAAAATATGTTAGTAAATATAAATGATTATTTTTCTTCTCATAATTATTTCAAAAGATGTGTGATTTATAAAGAAAAATTGTAACACTATATTCTAGAGTTGATAATAAATATAAATATATTATCTACAACAAAATTACCAAGAAGAATGGGGTAAAGAGTAAAAGGATCTATACTGTTGCTAGCTTCTTACATTTTGAGAGAAATAATATATGGTAAACTTAAGTAGAATGTGATGAGTTAAAAGTGCATATTGTAATCCCTAGGGCAATCATTCAAAATAATACAAAGAAGCACAGCTCAAAAGTCAGAAAAAAAATTAATACCAAAAAAAATTTTTAAAGATACTTGACTAACCCAAAAGAAAGAAGGACAGAAGGAACAGAGAAAAAACAGAGATTGAAAAATAGAGTACACATGGCAAACATATCAGGCAGAGATTGTCAGAAAGGATGAAAGATTGAAAGCCAGCTATATGTTGTCTAAAAGAAACAAACTTGAAATATAGATAAAGTAAGAAGTTGAAAAAAAGATGCATCAAGCAACCAGTAAGCATAAGAAAGCTGGAGTAGCTATGTTAATTGAGCAATTTCTCAAGACAAAGAATAATACAAGAGATAAAGAGAACAATTTATAAAGAAGACTTAACAATCATAAATATGTGCCCAAATAATTGAGCTTCAAGTCCATAAAGCAAACACTGAAAAACATTGTAAGAAATAGACAAATCTACAATCAAAGCTGAAGATGTTACCAAACAGAAGTGTCAAGAATATAGAAAACCTGAACATTTAAAACCTCCTTGGCCTAATAGATTTTATAGAACACTACATCCAACAACTTCAGAATGCATATTTTTAAAAAAAATACACCTGGTCTGTTCATCATAAAGACCATAAAATGAATGAAAGTCTTAATGATAGAGCCAAAACACTGAAATCCTGAATCTCAGAAGACAATATGCTCTGACCAAAATATAACTAAATTAGAAATAAAAAGCAAAAGGAAATATTGAAAAGAAAAAAGCCCCAATGCTTTTTATCCAATGATTATTTTATCAACTATTAAAGCTAGAAAATATGAGCAAATTAAATACAAACTAAAAAGGAGGAAGGATTAGTGTAGATATCAATGATATAGAAAATGGAGAAAATAGACAAAGGCAAAATTTGATTCTTCTAAAAAAATTAATAAAATTGAAAAGTTACTAGTAAGGTTTATCAAAAAAATAAGAAAAAATAAAAATTACGAATCTTGAGAATAAAAAATGGCCTATCACTAAAGACTCTATAGACATTAAAGGATAGCAAAGGATCATTAACAGTTTTATGCCAACAAATTCATCTTGTTTCAAAATCCTTTAACAAAGATAAAACTTACCAAAAATTGAAACATTAGATCTGTATGGTCTTATACTTATTAAAGAAGAAAGTTAAATTTAAGAACACGCCCACTAATAAATTTTCAGGCCCAGATGGTTTTATGGGAAATTAAATCAATTATTTAGGAAAAATTAATAAAAATATTATGCAAATATTTTTAGAAATAGAGGAGGGGAGAACACATTCTGACTCATTTTATGAGGCCAACATAACCTAATACCAAATCATGATAAAGACATAACAAGACAAAAAAATCACAGACCAATATCTCTCATGAATGTAGATGAAGAAAATCCTTAACAAAATATTATCAGATAGAATTCAATAACATATAAAAGAATAATACATTATAAGAAGGTAAAGTTGTTTTAACATTCAAAAATCAATCAATTTAATTCACCACATTAGTAGAATAAAGAGAAAACCATATGATTATCTCAAACGATGCTCAAAAGTTTTGAAAATTTTTAAAACCATTCTTGATAAGAACGCTCAGAAAACTAAGGACAAGAAAATTCCTCAAAAGAATTTTTGAAAATCCTACAGATATTATCTTACTTGAGTGTGAAATATTTAATGTGACCTTCCTCAGATCAGAATCAATGCACAAATGCCACCCTCACTACTTTCATTCAATATACTTCTCAAAGTTTTAGGCATTGCAACAAAAAGAAATAAAGGATATCAAAATTAGAAAGAAGAATTAGTAAAAATTTTTAAGGACAGATGACTTCATTGTTTTTATAAAAAGTCCTAAAGAATATACAAGGAAATAATTAGAAATAATACCTAAGTTTAGAAACAACAGACTACAAAATTAACACACAAAAATTAATTGTACATTTACATACTAGATCAAACAATTGAAAATGAGATTAATGAAATGATTACATTTACAATAGTGTCAACATACAATACGAATACATTTGACAAAAGAAATGCAAAATATCTGCATTGAATACCACAAAAATTTACTTTGGTAAAGTTAGAATTACCTAAGTAAATGGAGATATATACCATGAGTATAGATTGAAAGACAATATTTTATAATGTCAATGTCAAATCTAGCCAAATTGATCTATTTATTCAATGCAATTTCAATCAAAACCTAAGCAGATTTTTTTGGTAGACATTAACAAACTAATTTTATATTTTTAAATTAATTTTTTGGAGTATAGTTGATTTACAACATTGTGCTAGTTTCTGCTGTACAGCAAAGTGAATCAGTTATACAAATATCCACTCTTTTTTAGATAATTTTCCCATATAGGTCATTACAGAGTATTGAGTAGTGTTCCCTGTGTGTAGTAGGTCCTTATTATTATCTATTTTATATATAGTCGTGTGTACATGTCAATCCCAATCTCCCAATTTATCCCTCCACACCCCCTCCCCGCCTTGGTAACCATAGTTTGTTTTATACATCTGTGACAATATTTCTGTTTTGTAAATACGTTCATTTTTGCCCTTTTATACATTCCACATATAAGTGATATCATATGATATTTGCCTTTCTGTGTATGACAAACTTCACTCAGTATGACAATCTTTAGGCCCATCCATGTCACTGCAAATGGCATTATTTCATTCTGTTTTATGGCTGAGTAATATTCCATGGTTTACATGTACCACAACTTCTTTATCCATTCCTCTGTTGATGGACATTTAGGTTGCTTCCATCTCCTGGCTATTGTAAACAGTTCTGCAGTAAACATTGGGGTGCATTTGTGCATTGGCCATTCTGATTGGTGTGAGGTGATATCTCATTGTAGTTTTGATTAGAATTTCTCTAATATTAATAATGTTGAGCATCTTTTAATTTATTTATTTATTTATTAGATTCCATATATATGTGTCATCATACAGTATTTATTTTTCTCCTTCTGACTTACTTCACTCTGTATGACTCTAGGTCTCCTATAGTGTCTAGGTCTATCCACCTCACTACAAATAGTTCAATTTCATTTCTTTTTATGGCTGAGTAACATTCCATTGTATATATGTGCCACATCTTCTATATCCATTCACTGTCGATGGACAGTTAGGTTTCTTCCATGTCCTGGCTATTGTAATAGAGCTGCAATGAACATTTTGGTACATGACTCTTTTTGAATTATGGTTTTCTCAGGGTATATGCCCAGTAGTGGGATTGCTGGGTCATATGGTAGTTCTATTTTTAGTTTTTTAAGGAACCTCCATACTGTTCTCCATAGTGGCTGTATCAATGTACATTCCCACCAGCAGTGCAAGAGTGTTCCCTTTTTTCCACACCCTCTCCAACATTTATTTTTTCTAGATTTTTTGATGATGGCCATTCTGACTGGTGTGAGATGATATCTCATTGTACTTTTGATTTGCATTTCTCTAATGATTAATGATGTTGAGCATTCCTTCTTGTTTATGATTTCCTTTGTTGTGCAAAACCTTTTAAGTTTTGTTAGGTCCCATTTGTTTATTTTTGTTTTTATTTCCATTACTCTAGAAGGTGGGTCAAAAAGGATCTTGCTGTGATTTATGTCATGGAGTGTTCTGCCTATGTTTTCCTCTAAGAGTTTTATAGTGTCTGGCATGATATTTAGATGTTTAATCTATTTTGAGTTTACTTTTGTGTATGGTGTTAGGGAGTGCTACCATTTCATTCTTTTACATGTAGCTGTCCGGTTTTCCCAGCACCACTTATTGAAGTGGCTGTCGTTTCTCCATTGTATATTCTTGCCTCCTTTGTCATAGATTAATTGACCATAGGTGCACGGTTTTATCTGTGGACTTTCTATCCTGTTCCATTGATCTATATTTCTGTTTTTGTGCCATTACCATACTGTTTTGATTACTGTAGCTTTGTAGTATATTCTGAAGTCAAGGAATCTGATTCCTCTAGTTCTGTTTTTCTTTCTCAAGATTGTTTTGTCTATTCGGGTTCTTTGGTGTTTCCATATAAATTGTAAAAACTTTTGTTCTAATTCTGTGAAAAATGTTATTGGGTAATTTGATAGGGATTGCATTGAATCTGTAAATTACTTTGGGTAGTATAGTCATTTCAGCCATAAAAGGAGAATTCAACAATAACACAATAATTTGTGGGGGACATTAGCACCACACTTACACCAATGGACAGATCATCCAGACAGAAAATTAATAAGGAAATACAAGCTTTAAAAGATACATTAGACCAGAGAGTCTTAATTGATATCTATAGGACATTCCATCTGAGAACAGCAGACTACACATTCTTCTCAAGTGCACATGGAACATTCTCTGGGATAGATCATATCTTGGGCCACAAATCAAGCCTCAGTAAGTTTAAGAAAACTGAAATCATATCAAGCATCTTTTCCAACCACAACACTATGAAATTAGAAATCATTTACAAGAAAAAAACTGTAAGAAACACAAACACATGGAGTCTAAACCATATGTCACTAAACCACCAATGAATCACTGAAGAAATCAAACAGGAAATCAAAAAATACCTAGCAACAAATGACAATGAAAACACAACATTCCAAAACCTATGGGATGTAATAAAAGCAGTTCTAAGAGGGAAGTTTATAGCAATACAATCTTAACTCAGGAAACCAGAAAAATCTCAAATAAACAACCAACCTTACACTTAAAGCAACTAGAGAAAGAAGAACAAACAAAATCCAAAGATAATAGAAGGAAAGAAATCATAAAGATCAGAGTAGAAATAAATGAAATAAAGATAAAGAAACAATAGCAAAGATCAATTAAACTAAAACCTCATTCTTTGTAAAGATAAACAAAATTTATAAACCTTCAGCCAGACTCATCATGAGAAAAAGGAAGAGGACTCAAATCAATAAAATTAGACATGAAAAAGGAAAAGTTACCATGGACACCACAGAACTACAAAGGATCATAAGAAACTACACAACAATTAATTGGACAACATAGAGGAAATGGACAAATTATTAGAAAGGTACAACCTTCAAGACTGAACCAGGAAAAAATACGAAGTATGAATAGACCAATCACAAGTATTCAAATTGAAACTGATTTAAAAACTTCCAACAAACCAAAGTCCTGGAACAGATAGCTTCACAGGCAAATTCTATCAAATATTTAGAGAAGAGTTAACACCTATCCTGCTGAAACTCTTCTAAAAATTGCAGAGGAAGGAACACTCCTAAGCTCATTCTACAAGGCCACCATCACCCTGATACCAAAACCAGAAAAAGATATCACACACAAAAAAATTACAGGTCTATTATCACTAATGAACATAGACACAAAAATCCTCAACAAAATACTAGCAAAACCCAACAACACATTAAATTGATCATACACCATGATCAAGTGGGATTTATCCCAGGGGTGCAAGGATTCTTCAATATAAGTAAATCAGTGTGATTTGACACATTAACAAACTGAAGAATAAATATCATATGATCATGTCAATAGATGCAGAAAAAGCTTTTGACAAAATTCAACACCTATTTGTGGTAAAAACTCTCCAGAAACTGGGTATTGAGGGAATGTACCTCAACATAATAAAGGCCATATATCACATACCCACAGCAAACATTATCCTCAGTGGTGAAAAACTGAAAGCATTTCCTCTAAGACCAGTAATAAGACGAAGATGTCCACTCTCACCACTTTTATTCAATCTAGTTTTGGAAGTCCTAGCCATGGCAATCAGAGAAGAAAAAGAAGTAAAGGAATCCAAATTCGAAAAGAAGAAGTAAAAATGTCACTGTGTGCAGTTGACAAGATACTATATATAGAAAATCCTAAAGATACTACCATAAAAATACTAGAGCTCATCAGTGAATTTGGTAAAGTTGCAGTATATAAAATTAATACACAGAAATGTCTTGCATTCCTATACACTAGCAATGAAAAATCAGAAAGAGAAATTAAGGAAAAAAATCCCATTTACCATCACATCAAAAAGAATAATATACCTAGGAATAAACCTACCTAAGGAGGCAAAAGACCAGTACTCAGAAGAGTTATAAGATACTGATGAAAGAAATCAAAGATGACAGAAACAGATGGAGAGATATACCATGTTCTTGGATTGGAAGAATCAATACAAGCTAATTTTAAAACTTCATTGAAAGTTCAAAGAACCTAGATTATCCCAAACAATTTTGAAAATGTTGCCTGACTTACACTACCTGACTTACTGTAAAGCTATAATAACCAAAACAATGTGATGGCTGGCAAGAGAATCAACAAATAAATCAGTGAAACAAGACAGAGAGCCTAAAAGTAGATCTGTACCTATGTAACCATTGGATTTCTGACAAAAGCATCAAAGCTACAATCCAATGAGGAAAGAAAAGTCTTTTCAACACATGGTGTTGGAACAACTTGGTAGCCATATAGAAAAAGATAAATCTTCACCCCCTAACTCACAGTACACAAAGATTAATTTGAGATGGATCATGGATCTAAATATGAATGCTGAAATTATAAAGCTTAGAAGAAAAGAGGAGAATATTGTTGTGACTTGGGGGTAGACAAAGATTTCTTAGACTGGACACAGAAAGCAATAACCATGAAAAAAATGGCTAAACTTCATCTAGATTTAACATTTCTCTTCATCAAAAGCTGCTGTAAGAAAGTGAACAATCAAACCACACATAGGGAGGATATATTTACAATGCATATATTCGAAAAAGGTGACAAAAGATTGGTATCCATAAGGAACGACTACAACTCAATAATAAATAATAATAAATATAATATAATATATAAATATATTATATATATTTTTATATATAATATATTTATATATAAATATAATAAATAAATAATAAATATAAAAATAGCACAATTTTTTAAATGTGCAAAAAATTTGAAGAGGGGTGTTCCCTGGTGGCGCAGTGGTTGGGAGTCTGCCTGCCAATGCAGGGGACGCGGGTTCGAGCCCTGGTCTGGGAGGATCCCACATGTCGCAGAGCAACTGGGCCCATGAGCCACAATTACTGAGCCTGCACATCTGGAGCCTGTGCTCTGCAGCAGGAGAGGCCACGATAGTGAGAGGCCCGCACACTGCGATGAAGAGTGTCCCCTGCTTGCCGCAGCTGGAGAAGGCCCTCATGCAGAAATGAAGACCCAAGACAGCCATAAATAAATAAATAAATAAATAAATAAAAATTTTTAAAAAATGAAGAGATTCTTCAGAAAAGAAGATATACAAATGGCAAAAATGAAAACAACATTAAAAAGTTCTCAAAATAATTAGTCATCAAGGAAACGAAAATTAAGACTACAATAAGAAATCAGAACACACTCACAGAATGGCTAAAATTAAAAAGGCTAATAGCACCAAATGTTGATGAGCATGTAGAGAACTGGACTTTTCATACAAGTTGGTAGGAATGTAAAATGGTACTTTGTAAAAGGGTGTTGAATTCTTTGAAAAAATAAAACTATACTTACCTTGTAACCTAAGTATTTACCCAAGAGAAATAATAAAAACGTGTACAAAAAGAAAAAAAGACATGTACAAGATTGTCCATAGAAAACTTATTAATAATAACTAAAATTTGTAAATAAGTTAGACGCCCATCAGTAGGAGAATGAATAACAAACTATTGTGTATTTATACAAAGGAATACTACTCGTCAATTTTAAAAAGCAACGAACTATTGATACATGTAACAGTATAGATGAATTTCAAAAACATTGGCTGAGCTAAAGAAGCCTTACACAAAAATGTACATATTGTATGATCCCACTTATATAAAGTTCTAGAGCAGGCAGACATATATAGTGGTTGCCTCAAGGAGTTGACTGAGGGGGATCTTTCTGGGGTAATAGTAATGTTCCATATCTAAATAGCTATTTGTATTTTAAAGGTGTATGCAATTGTCAAAATTCAGTTTATCTTCACTTAAGATTTGTGCTTTTAATTGGATATAAATATTATTTCAAAAGAAAAAACTGTAGAGAAATGTTGTACTAGGTGTTAGGGGTAAGTCTCCTGATGGCAATTTTCTTTGAAATGCATCCAAAAATAAGATGCATGGAGAGGAATGGAGAGATGAGTAAATAAGTTATAGGGCAAATATAATAGTATTGATGGTAGAATTGGTGTGGTGGGTATACGAGTGTTCACTATGATTTTTTTTCAAATTTTCTGTTTACTAGCACATTTCCATAGTAAAATGTCAAGAAAGAATTTATATATCCATACACCTATAAGGTATGCATTTCACTGTATATTGACCTCAAAAAAAGAGAACTGTAGAAAAGTGAGACTCCACGCCACTTATTCCTTGCACATTTGACTCTGTATCTTTGTACTCTTTTCTATGCCTTCTCCATCCTTTTCCTTTCCTCCTTTTTTCTCTTCTCCTTCCCATGTTTTCTTCTCTCCCTCTCCCTTCCCTTTCTCACCACTCTTTCTCCTTTATGCCACACCACCACACCACCCTCTCTCTCTTCAACACCCCACCCACTCATATCCTCCAGTCAGAAACGGAAGTGGTGGTGGTGGGGTGGGGGGTGATACACAAATACATTTTTAAAGTATCTTCATTGTAGTGAAAACCATTGCAAACTAATAGCCATTCTTTTTAATAAATATACAATCTGATTGCTAAACCATAAAGATGTATCGTTAATTTTAAATGAATAAAGCCATCAGCTAGTCCACAGACCACATTTTGAGTTCCACTGGCCTAGAGGACAGAGACTGTTGAAATTTCTTTCTTTATTTCTTAACTGATATGTCCTAGGTGGCTACAACAGGGCCCAACACATTATAAAGAAGTATTAAGTAAGTATTTATTGAACTGCATGTGTCATGATACACCTAAGTGTATGTGTGTGTGTGTGTGTGTGTGTGTGTGTGTGTGTACACATGCATACTGTTAAATTACTTAAACAAGATGGCCATTAGACTGAGGGGGCTCTAATGCTGTGGCAGCCCATGTAAGCAAACCAAAATCCACGCCTATAAATGCCTCAAGGTTACAAAATTATTAAAGACAACCAGTCACAAACAGCCAAAACGTCCAACTAGGCTTTAACCAGTAGCCAAGTAAATAATTTCTTTCTTTGCTTCTACACTTTCTCTAGATGTCTTTCCCCTGTCTTCTGTCTTCCAAGTGCTCTAACCACTTCCTGTTTGGTGCTGCCTGATTGAAATTGATTTTTGCTCAAACTCTTAAAATTTTTAATATGTCTCAGTTTATCTTTTAACAGGGGGAGGGTGAAGAGAGGGGGGGAGGGAGAGAGAGGGACTGGAGTACCCTCCAAATAATTTTCTTCATGATTTTGCCCCAAGTCAGCTTTATCATTAACAACAAAACTATGTTGGAAAAGATAAAAATCATTCTACCCATAGTGATGAGCATAAGGCCAAGCCTGCAATTATTGGGGGCTCTGCTCAGCCCAATGGTTCTATATCCTCTCCTGCTACTTTAAATGATTCACTCCCTGTAAACGGGGCCATGTTATGACTTTTGTGGGCCAAGTGCATCTTTGTCTTTGTGGGACCTTCCTCCATGAAACCTGTTAAAATTATATTTTATGACAATGTTGCTATGAAAACAAATATATTCCTGACTAGATTTATTATTATATACTTATTATTTTCATTTTTCTTCAAATTTAAACGATATTGAAACCTTTTTATTTTCATGGACCATTATAAGTATCCTAGGGCCCAGGCACTGTTCCTTCTGTGCTCAGTGGACAAGTTGGCCCTGACTGTTAGGGTTCCTTAATGAATGATAATTTTTTGATAGTTTTCTAAAAAATTTTCCTTTCTTCAGCTGGCAACCTTTTAATTTCTCTTTCTGAGAGTAGAGAAGTCAGCCTGTTATACATTTATCTTCTTCTCAAGCAGAGCCTGGCTTGATCAGAGAGCGTCTATTGAATTGAGACAGTACAGTTTAATATGCCCCGGGCTTTTGAATGAGAGCAGTGCTCCTTGTCCTGTTACCTAATACAAATGAAAAGTCTACTCTTTCTCCTGCAGTCCTGAAATGAATTTAAAAATAAATATGAGTAGTAATCTTTTCTTACATTAAAGAGACACATCAGGGAGTCCAGTAATTTTTGAAAATATTAACTTGTATTACCTTTTTCTAGTAAGACCAAAGAATATGGAAGCTGATCATTATTCCAGGATAAGCATAGATGAAAACCATTCAGTCCAACATACCTATTTTGAGAACCTATATATTCTGCCTTGCATCCTAGGCACTGAGGTTATATGAAACATGAGTAAAGCAATATTTATGCCCTTAAGGAACGTGAAGTCTACACAAGGAAATAAATAGAGCAAAAAATACTATCAATAAAATGTGTTAAATTCTATGATAGGAAATACATAGGGAACAAGTGTCATGGAAGCAAAGAAAGCTTCAGAGACCATCCCCAACTATCCTTCCACTTCATATGAGCATTATCTATATCCACATCCACATCAGTGTCACTTGGGGTACATATCTGTAGGTAGAGTATATTTTTCCATTCCATTATCAGGCTTGGCCTGGGCCAATGGAGTATTAGCAGAAGTGATATTGTGCCAATCACAAGCGGAAGCTTTAAAATGAACTGCTCGTTTTGGCTTGGTCTGTCGAAGTTCTTCCCTTTGCCTCAAAAATAGCATGTCCTAGATAGGGACTATTCCTTCTTCCTGGATCTTAGAAGGGGAATATATGTGCACCCAAACAGAGCATAATCAGGCTGAGCTGCACAAAAACCACTCCACATATCATGAGCAAAAAACAAATGCTTCTGGTTGTAAGCTGCTGAGAACTTTTTAAAATTATTACAGCAAAGGCTGAAAATACATATACGTTTAGTCATCATAGTTTATCACAGATTTTCTATGACCATCCATACATCTGAATCTTAGAAGCAGAAAATATACTACTTAACTGGCATTGATACAATTACTTGGAAAATTAACCCAAAAACCAAGATGGCTTACCATAGTTCTTTAAAATGGTCCAGAAGATCATACCACAAAAATTATATGGATAAAAATCTGATTTTATGAACTTCTTGTGGAATTTGTATACTCATTATTTCCTGATGGCACTGTAATTGGTCCCACGTCTTGGGGAAAGTAATTACGTGAACTGTACAAACGTTCTATTTTGGTTCAATTATACCATTCTTGGAAATATGTTTTAAGGACATTTTTTTAATGAGAAAAAAGCATTTCATTGAAGAATGTTTTTCCCAAAATTATCCATGAAGGTAGAAAATTATAAAATTATTACTAACTATACAGAGTTATATTGACATATTAGGGAAATTATGGCAAACCAGTTTTATAGAACGTTATTAAATGTTCAGGTGGTACTTATGAGCCCCATATAGCAATAGAGCAAAGGTTTATGAAGTAATGTTAGTTGAAAAGAACAGAATAAGTTGGAATACACACTATAACTATGTAAAATATGCAAGCATAAGGACTAGAATAAAAATTAGAAGAAGTATTTAATATCCTATCACCCTAATTCAACTAACTTTAATACTTTCTTTGATGTGTCTGATATGGAACTGGAAAAAACAAAATTGAATGATTATGGCAAAGAGGCAACACTCTCAAACCAGCAGCCCTCTCATACTCAAGTTCAGTAACTCACTGCCAAAAATTCTCTAAAGTTTTTGTTGCAAATCTGTGTCTAGTCTACAAAATTATCTTTGCTTATTCAAATCAGAATCTTAGTTCAGAGTATTTTTAAACAACTTGAATATATATTTTAAAAGATGCAAAGCCAAAATAGAAAATATGATGTATTAGACACAATTAAAACAATTAAGAATATTTAGCTTGGAGAAGAGGAGATTTAAGGAGGTGGAAGATTTTTCTACCAGTACATGAAGATTTTAATTAGTCTATGGGGAAGAAAAGGCAGAAGTGTGAACAATGGGTCAAAATTAGAAAAAATAACTATCAAAGTCATAAAAGGAAAAGGCCAAGTAATAGTTCCAGATTGTAATAAAATAAAGGGAAATGCAATGTGTTATCCTGGATGGGATCCTGGACCATAAGGAAAAAGGCTTATTGATACACATAGAACATTTTCAGTGGGGTCTGTGGATTAGATGACATTGTTGCATTAATGCTTATATTTCTTTTTTGGACAGTTGTATGATGGTAATGTTGGGAAGGGTCCTTGTTCTTGGGAAATATTCATTGGAGGATGTATGAGTGATGGCACAATATGTCTGAAGCTTGTTCAAATGGTTCTGAAAAAGATAAATAATTAGATAGATAGATAGCTAAAGAGAGGATAAATGTGGCAAAATATTCAGAATTCAGAAATCTTGGTAAAAGACAGACAGGTGAGGCAAGTTGTATAGGATCTTGAAATTATTTTAACATAAGTTACATCAAAAATTAAACTGCAGAAAGAATCAGGAAAAATTCAATATGAGAAGTTCAATTTAAGTTGTCCCAGTTTGATAATTTCCCCTTGCCACTGGCAGAAATAAATCGAACCCTCTCAGATAAAATAATCTTCATCCAGATTTCTCAAGATTCCCAAAGATCACGTTCAACTAATTATGATCTCACAATTAAAATTTACCAAATACATGAATATATAATTCACCAAGAGTCAGCAGAAATAACAAAAAAAAATTTAGAAGTCTCAAGAATTTAGATATTGAGAGTTTCAAATGAAGAATATAAAATGATTATACTTAATACATTTAAAGAAATAAGTCTAGAATCAAAAAAAATGGGCAAGAAATAATGCACCATCAAAAATAAACAGGCATAAATGACAATGTACCAAGATATCCTCCAGAAACAAAAATATAATTATTGAATTTGTTTGTAGGATAACTAATGAAAAAATTATTTAACTGGAAAATAGATCTAAAAGTTCATTACTCAGAATGCAGCCCAGGGGAGAGAGAAGATGGCAGAAGAGTAAGACACAGAGATCACCTTCCTCCCCACAGATACATCAGAAATACATCTACACATGGAACTCCTCCTATAGAACACCCACTGAACCTTGGCAGAAGACCTCAGACCTTCCAAAAGGCAAGAAACTCCCCAACGTACCCGGGTAGGGCAAAAGAAAAAAGAATAAACAGAGACAAAAGAATAGGGATGGGGCCTACACCAGTGGGAGGGAGCTGTGAAGGAGGAAAGGTTTCCACACTCTAGAAGCCCCTTCACAGGCAGAGACTGCAGGTGGCAGAGGGGGAAGCTTCGGAGCCACGGAGGAGAGCACAGTAACAGGGAGTGGAGGGCAAAGCAGAGAGATTCCCGCACAGAGGATCGGTGCCAACCGGCACTCACCAGCCCGAGAGGCTTGTCTGCTCACCCGCCGGGGCAGGCGGGGGCTGGGAGCTGAGGCTCGGGCTTTGATCGGATCACAAGGAGAGGACTGGGGTTGGCTGTGTGAACACAGCCTGAAGGGGTTAGTGCACCAGGGCTAGCCAGGAGGGAGTCCGGGAGAAGTCTGGAGCTGCCGAAGAGGTAAAAGACTTTTTCTTCCCTCTTTGCTTCCTGGTGCTCGAGGAGAGGGGATTAAGCGCTCCTCTTAAAGGATCTCCAGAAACAGGCGCGAGCTGCGGCTATCAGCGCGGACACCAGAGACGGGCATGAGACACTAAGGCTGCTGCCACTGTAATTGGTCCCACGTCTTGGGGAAAGTAATTACGTGAACTGTACAAACGTTCTATTTTGGTTCAATTATACCATTCTTGGAAATATGTTTTAAGGACATTTTTTTAATGAGAAAAAAGCATTTCATTGAAGAATGTTTTTCCCAAAATTATCCATGAAGGTAGAAAATTATAAAATTATTACTAACTATACAGAGTTATATTGACATATTAGGGAAATTATGGCAAACCAGTTTTATAGAACGTTATTAAATGTTCAGGTGGTACTTATGAGCCCCATATAGCAATAGAGCAAAGGTTTATGAAGTAATGTTAGTTGAAAAGAACAGAATAAGTTGGAATACACACTATAACTATGTAAAATATGCAAGCATAAGGACTAGAATAAAAATTAGAAGAAGTATTTAATATCCTATCACCCTAATTCAACTAACTTTAATACTTTCTTTGATGTGTCTGATATGGAACTGGAAAAAACAAAATTGAATGATTATGGCAAAGAGGCAACACTCTCAAACCAGCAGCCCTCTCATACTCAAGTTCAGTAACTCACTGCCAAAAATTCTCTAAAGTTTTTGTTGCAAATCTGTGTCTAGTCTACAAAATTATCTTTGCTTATTCAAATCAGAATCTTAGTTCAGAGTATTTTTAAACAACTTGAATATATATTTTAAAAGATGCAAAGCCAAAATAGAAAATATGATGTATTAGACACAATTAAAACAATTAAGAATATTTAGCTTGGAGAAGAGGAGATTTAAGGAGGTGGAAGATTTTTCTACCAGTACATGAAGATTTTAATTAGTCTATGGGGAAGAAAAGGCAGAAGTGTGAACAATGGGTCAAAATTAGAAAAAATAACTATCAAAGTCATAAAAGGAAAAGGCCAAGTAATAGTTCCAGATTGTAATAAAATAAAGGGAAATGCAATGTGTTATCCTGGATGGGATCCTGGACCATAAGGAAAAAGGCTTATTGATACACATAGAACATTTTCAGTGGGGTCTGTGGATTAGATGACATTGTTGCATTAATGCTTATATTTCTTTTTTGGACAGTTGTATGATGGTAATGTTGGGAAGGGTCCTTGTTCTTGGGAAATATTCATTGGAGGATGTATGAGTGATGGCACAATATGTCTGAAGCTTGTTCAAATGGTTCTGAAAAAGATAAATAATTAGATAGATAGATAGCTAAAGAGAGGATAAATGTGGCAAAATATTCAGAATTCAGAAATCTTGGTAAAAGACAGACAGGTGAGGCAAGTTGTATAGGATCTTGAAATTATTTTAACATAAGTTACATCAAAAATTAAACTGCAGAAAGAATCAGGAAAAATTCAATATGAGAAGTTCAATTTAAGTTGTCCCAGTTTGATAATTTCCCCTTGCCACTGGCAGAAATAAATCGAACCCTCTCAGATAAAATAATCTTCATCCAGATTTCTCAAGATTCCCAAAGATCACGTTCAACTAATTATGATCTCACAATTAAAATTTACCAAATACATGAATATATAATTCACCAAGAGTCAGCAGAAATAACAAAAAAAAATTTAGAAGTCTCAAGAATTTAGATATTGAGAGTTTCAAATGAAGAATATAAAATGATTATACTTAATACATTTAAAGAAATAAGTCTAGAATCAAAAAAAATGGGCAAGAAATAATGCACCATCAAAAATAAACAGGCATAAATGACAATGTACCAAGATATCCTCCAGAAACAAAAATATAATTATTGAATTTGTTTGTAGGATAACTAATGAAAAAATTATTTAACTGGAAAATAGATCTAAAAGTTCATTACTCAGAATGCAGCCCAGGGGAGAGAGAAGATGGCAGAAGAGTAAGACACAGAGATCACCTTCCTCCCCACAGATACATCAGAAATACATCTACACATGGAACTCCTCCTATAGAACACCCACTGAACCTTGGCAGAAGACCTCAGACCTTCCAAAAGGCAAGAAACTCCCCAACGTACCCGGGTAGGGCAAAAGAAAAAAGAATAAACAGAGACAAAAGAATAGGGATGGGGCCTACACCAGTGGGAGGGAGCTGTGAAGGAGGAAAGGTTTCCACACTCTAGAAGCCCCTTCACAGGCAGAGACTGCAGGTGGCAGAGGGGGAAGCTTCGGAGCCACGGAGGAGAGCACAGTAACAGGGAGTGGAGGGCAAAGCAGAGAGATTCCCGCACAGAGGATCGGTGCCAACCGGCACTCACCAGCCCGAGAGGCTTGTCTGCTCACCCGCCGGGGCAGGCGGGGGCTGGGAGCTGAGGCTCGGGCTTTGATCGGATCACAAGGAGAGGACTGGGGTTGGCTGTGTGAACACAGCCTGAAGGGGTTAGTGCACCAGGGCTAGCCAGGAGGGAGTCCGGGAGAAGTCTGGAGCTGCCGAAGAGGTAAAAGACTTTTTCTTCCCTCTTTGCTTCCTGGTGCTCGAGGAGAGGGGATTAAGCGCTCCTCTTAAAGGATCTCCAGAAACAGGCGCGAGCTGCGGCTATCAGCGCGGACACCAGAGACGGGCATGAGACACTAAGGCTGCTGCTGCCACTACCAAGAAGCATGTGTGGGAGCACAGGTCACTGCACACCTCCCCTCCCAGGGGCCTGTGCAGCCGGCCACTGCCAGGGTCCTGGGATCCAGGGACAACTTCCCCAGGAGAACACACAGCACGCCTCAGGCTGGTGCAACGTCATGCTGGCCTCTGCCGCCTCAGGCTCACCCTGCATCGGAAGCCCTCCCTCCCCCTGGCCTGAGTGAGCCAGAGCCCCCGAATCAGCTGCTCCTTTAACCCCGTCCTATCTGAGCTAAGGGCAGACGCCCTCAGGCGACCTACACGCAGAGGCGGGGCCAAATGCAAAGCTGAAACTCTGCAGCTGTGCGAACAAAGAAGAGAAAGGGAAATCTCTCCCAGTAGCCTCAGAAGCAGCGGATTAAAGCTCCACAATCAATAATAGCTGAATAGACACCGAATCATCCCAAATTGAGGAGGTGAACTTTGGGAGCAAGATATATTATTTATTTCCCCTTTTTCTCTTTTTGTGAGTGTGTATGTGTATGCTTCTGTGTGAGATTTTGTCTGTATAGCTTGCTTCACCATTTGTCTTAGGGTTCTGACCGTCCTTGGTGTGTTTTTTTTTTTGTTTTTGTTTTTTTACTTTAAAAAATTTTTCTTCTTAATAATTATTTTTTATTTTAGTAACTTTATTTTATTTTATCCTATGTTATTTTATCCTTTCTTTCTTTCTTTCTTTCTTTCTTTCTTTCTTTCTTTCTTTCTTTCTTTCTTTCATTTTTTCTCCTTTTTATTCTGAGCCATGTGGATTAAATGCTCTTGGTGCTCCATCCAGGTGTCAGGGCTGTGACTCTGAGGTGGGAGAACGAACTTCAGGACATTGGTCCACAAGAGACCTCCCAGCTCCATGTAATATCAAATGGAGAAAATCTCTCAGAGATATCCATCTCAACACCTAGACCCAGCTTCACTCAACGACCGACAAGCTACAGTGCTGGACACCCTATACCAAATAACTAGCAACACAGGAACACAGCCCCATCCATTAGCAGAGAGGCTGTCTAAAATCATAATAAGGCTACAGACACCCCAAAACACACCACCAGACGTGGATTGCCCACCAGAAAGACAAGATCCAGCCTCATCCACCAGAACACACTAGTCCCCTCAACCAGGAAACCTACTCAACCCACTGAACCAAACTTAGCCAATGGGGACGGAAACCAAAAACTACGTGAACTACAAACGTGCTGCCTGCAAAAAGGAGACACCAAACACAGTAAGATAAGCAAAATGAAAAGACAGAAAAACACACAGCTTTCTTTCTTTCTTTCTTTCTTTCTTTCTTTCTTTCTTTCTTTCTTTCTTTCTTTCTTTCTTTCTTTCTTTCTTTCTTTCTTTCTTTCTTTCTTTCTTTCTTTCTTTCTTTCTTTCTTTCTTTCTTTCTTTCTTTCTTTCTTTCTTTCTTTCTTTCTTTCTTTCTTTCTTTCTTTCTTTCTTTCTTTCTTTCTTTCTTTCTTTCTTTCTTTCTTTCTTTCATTTTTTCTCCTTTTTATTCTGAGCCATGTGGATTAAATGCTCTTGGTGCTCCATCCAGGTGTCAGGGCTGTGACTCTGAGGTGGGAGAACGAACTTCAGGACATTGGTCCACAAGAGACCTCCCAGCTCCATGTAATATCAAATGGAGAAAATCTCTCAGAGATATCCATCTCAACACCTAGACCCAGCTTCACTCAACGACCGACAAGCTACAGTGCTGGACACCCTATACCAAATAACTAGCAACACAGGAACACAGCCCCATCCATTAGCAGAGAGGCTGTCTAAAATCATAATAAGGCTACAGACACCCCAAAACACACCACCAGACGTGGATTGCCCACCAGAAAGACAAGATCCAGCCTCATCCACCAGAACACACTAGTCCCCTCAACCAGGAAACCTACTCAACCCACTGAACCAAACTTAGCCAATGGGGACGGAAACCAAAAACTACATGAACTACAAACGTGCTGCCTGCAAAAAGGAGACACCAAACACAGTAAGATAAGCAAAATGAAAAGACAGAAAAACACACAGCAGATGAAGGAGCAAGGTAAAAATGCACCAGACCTAACAAATGAACAGGAAATAGGCAGTCTACCTGAAAAAGAATTCAGAATAATGATAGTAAAGATGATACAGAATCTTGCAATTAAAATAGACAAAATGCAAGAAACATTTAAAAAGGACCTAGAGGAACTAAAAAGGAAGCAAGCAACGATGAACAACACAATATATGAAATTAAAAATACTCTAGATGAAACACACCAACATTCGAATTATAGGGGTCCCAGAAGAAAAAGAGAAAAAAAAAGGGACGGAGAAAATATTTAAAGAGATTATAGTTGAAAACTTACCTAATATGGGAAAGGAAATAGTTAATCAAGTCCAGGAAGCACAGAGAGTCCCATACAGGATAAATCCAAGGAGACACATGCCAAGACATATATTAATCAAACTATCAAAATTAAATAAAAATAAAAAATATTAAAAGCAGCAAGGGAAAAACAACAAATAACACACAAGGGAATCCCAATAAGGTTAACAGCTGATCTTTCAGCAGAAACTCTGCAAGCCAGAAGGGAGTGGCAGGACATATTTAAAGTGATGAAAGAGAAAAACCTACAACCAAGATTACTCTACCC
>NC_041229.1:32261434-32264366 GCF_002837175.3 Physeter macrocephalus
GCTCATGGAACATTCTTCAGGATAGATCATATCTTGGGTCACAAATCTAGCCTTGGTAAATTTAAGAAAATTGAAATCATATCAAGTGTCTTTTCCAACCACAATGCTATGAGACTACATATCAATTACAGGAAATGATCTATAAAAAATAAAAACACATGGAGGCTAAACAATACACTACTATATAACCAAGAGATCACTGAAGAAATCAAGCAGGAAATTAAAAAATACCTAGAAAAAAATGACAATGGAGACACGATGACACAAAACTTATGGGATGCAGCAAAAGCAGTTCTAAGAGGGAAATTTATAGCAATACAATCCTACCTTAAGAAACAGGAAACATCTTGAATAAACAACCTAACATTGCACCTAAAGCAATTAGAGAAAGAAGAACAAAATAACACCAAATTTAGCAGAAAGACAGAAATCATAAAGATAAGATCAGAAATAAAGGAAAAAGAAATGAAGGAAACAATAGCAAAGATGAATAAAACTAAAAGCTGGTTCTTTAAGAAGATAAACAAAATTGATAAATAATTAGCCAGACTCATCAAGAAAAGAAGGGAGAAGACTCAAATCAATAGAATTAGAAATGATAAAAGGAGAAGTAACAACTGACACTGCAGAAATACAAAAGTTTATGAGAGATTACTACAAGCAAATCTGTGCCAAAAAAATGGACAACCTGGAAGAAATGGACAAATTCTTAGAAATGGACAACCTGCCGAGACTGAACCAGGAAGAAATAGAAAATATGAACAGACCAATCACAAGCACTGAAATTGAAACTCTAATTTAAAATATTCCAACAAACAAAAGCTCAGGACCAGATTACATCACAGGCAAATTCTATCAAACATTTAGGGAAGAGCCAACAACTATCCTTCTCAAACTCTTCCAAAACATAGCAGAGGGAGGAACACTCCCAAACTCATTCTGAGGCCACCATCACCCTGATACCAAAACCAGACAAAGACGTCACAAAGAAAGAAAACTACAGGCCAATATCACTGATGAACATAGATGCAAAAATCCTCAACAAAAAACAAGCAAACAGAATCCAATAACACTTTAAAAGGGTCATACATCATGATCAAGTGGGGTTTATTCCAGGAATGCAAGGATTCTTCAATATAGGGAAATCAAACAACATGATAGACCATATCAACAAACTGAAGGAAAAAAACCATATGATCATCTCAATAGATGCAGAGAAAGCTTTTGACAAAAGTCAACACCCATTTATGATAAAAACCCTGCAGAAAGTAGGCATAGAGGGAACTTTCCTCAACATAATAAAGGCCATATATGACAAACCCACAGCCAACATCATCCTCAATGGTGAAAAACTGAAACAATTCCCACTAAGATCAGGAACAAGACAAGGTTGCCCACCCTCACCATTCTTATTCAACATAGTTTTGGAAGTTCTAGCCACAGCAATCAGAGAAGAAAAAGAAATAAAAAGAATGTAAATCTGAAAAGAAGTAAAGCTGTCACTGTTTGCAGATTACATGATAGAGAATCCTAAAGATGCTCCCAGAAAATTACTAGAGCTAATCCTTGAATTGGGTAAAGTAGCAGGATACAAAATTAATGCACAGAAATCTCTGGCACTCTTATACACTAATGATGAAAAATCTGAGAGTGAAATTAAGAAAACACTCCCATTTACCAATGCAACAAAAAGAATTAAATAGCTAGGAATAAACCTATCTAAGGAGACAAAAGACCTGTATGCAGAAAATTATAAGACACTGATGTTAAGTAATTAAAGATGATACAAATAGGTGGAGAGATATACCATGTTCTTGGATTGGAAGAATGAAGATTGTGAAAATGACTCTACTACCCAAAGCAATCTACAGATTCAATGCAATCCCTATCAAATTACCACTGGCATTTTTTTACAGAACTAGAACCAAAATTTTCAAAATTTGTATGGAAACACAAAAGACCCCGAATAGCCAATGCAATCTTGAGAAGGAAAAATGGTGCTGGAGGAATCAGGCTCCCTGACTTCAAACTATACTACAAAGCTACAGTAATCAAGACAGTATGGTACTGGCACAAAAACAGAAATATAGATCAATGGAACAGGATAGAAAGCCAGAGATAAACCCATACACATAAGGTCACCTTATCTTTGATAAAAGAGGCAAGAATATGAGTGGAGAAAAGACAGCCTCTTCAATAAGTGGTGCTTGGAAAACTGGACAGGTACATGTAAAAGTTTGAAATTAGAACACTCCCTAACACCATACACAAAAATAAACTCAAAATGGGTTAAAGACCTAAAGGTAGAAAATAGTTGCAAATGAAGCAACTGACAAAGGATTAATCTCCAAAATTTACAAGCAACTCATGCAGCTCAATAACAAAAAAACAAACAACCCAATCCAAAAATGGGCAGAAGACCTAAATAGACATTTCTCCAAAGAAGATATACAGATTGCCAACAAACACATGAAAGAATGCTCAACATATTAATCATTAGAGAAATGCAAATCAAAACTACAATGAGATATCATGTCACGCCTGTCAGAATGGCCATCATCAAAAAGTCTAGAAACAGTAAATGTTGGAGAGGGTGGGGAGAAAAGGGAACACTCTTGCACTGCTGGTGGGAATGTAAATTGATACAGCCACTATAGAGAACAGTATGGAGCTTCCTTAAAAAACTAAAAATAGAACGACCATATGGCCCATCAATCCCACTACTGGGCATATACCCTGAGAAAACCATAATTCAAAAAGACTTATGTACCACAATGTTCATTGCAGCTTTATTTACAATAGCCAGGAGATGGAAGCAACTTAAGTGTCCATCAACAGAGGAATGGATAAAGAAGATGTGGCACATATATACAATGGAATATTACTCAGCCATAAAAAGGAACGAAATTGGGTCATTTGTTGAGACGTGGAT
>NC_041229.1:32264619-32266108 GCF_002837175.3 Physeter macrocephalus
AAAAAAGGTCATGAGGAACCTAGGGGTAAGATGGGAATAAAGACACAGACCTACTAAAGAATGGACTTGAGGATATGGGGAGGGGGAAGGGTAAGCTGTGACAAAGTGAGAGAGTGGCATGGACATATATACACTACCAAACGTAGGGTGGATAGATAGTGGGAAGCAGCCGCATGGCTCTGGAAGATCAGCTAGATGGTTTGTGACCACCTAGATGGGTGGGATAGGGAGGGTGGGAGGGAGGGAGATGTAAGAGGGAAGATATATGGGAACATATGTATATGTATAACTGATTCACTTTGTTGTAAAGCAGAAACTAGCATACCATTATAAAGCAATTATACTCCAATAAAGATGTTAAAAAGAAAAGAATGCAGCCCAGATATATGAAAAGATAAAAGAACATAAAAAAGCAGTAAGCAACCTAAAAAATTAAAAAACATATATCCAATTGCAATTCCAGAAAAGACAATAACAAAGAATGAGAGAAAGGCAATATTGGAAAAGATAATGGCTGAGAGTAAATCCACTGGCACAAAATTTATCAAGAAAGATAAATATAAATAAAACCATACTTAGACACACCAAAATTAAATTTCAGGGCAATTAAGACAAAGAAAATATCCTGGTTATAAACTGACCAATTTTTTTCTGAGCTCATCTTTCTTATAATAATTTACCAAAGACAGACGTAGAAGCCAACACACCACAAAAAAAAGTATTTTCTGATCCCCTCCTCTATAACAAGAAGTTTATTAGGCATAAGATATTTGGACCCCAAAACCAAAGGGGTTAATTTCACTGAATGTTTTGCCACTGCACAAAATAGACTGTCATCTTTCCAGCCTCTAATAGCAACTTTCTCACCATACATACTCTGATTATTAAGCCAATGCCAATTGCTTTTATATACTTTAGGTTGCTGTTAGGCATCTTAGTTTGAATAACAATTTATGTACAGATCAAGATGGTCTACGTAATAAACGATTCCTGAAATTTAAGGGTCTTAAAACAATAAAGATTTACTTTTCACTCTGCCAGTTGGTTAGAGGCTCTGTTTCATGTCATATTAACTTAGTGATTCAGGATGAGAAAGAAATCACCATTGGGAATGTCACTTTTGGTGGGTAGAAACAAAAATGCACTACCTAGAAGCCTTTTGGAAGAAGTAATTTCTGCTCAGCTGCAGAGAATAGAGTCATCAGACAGC
Source organism: Physeter macrocephalus (assembly GCF_002837175.3). Lineage (NCBI taxonomy): Eukaryota > Metazoa > Chordata > Mammalia > Artiodactyla > Physeteridae > Physeter > Physeter macrocephalus. The sequence continues at coordinate 32,265,830 of NC_041229.1, forward strand.
TGCCCAGCTGTCAGGGCCAGATTTAGATTGAGGTAAATCAGGTAAACGAGGCACTTGACTCAGGTGCTAAATTTAAAGGGACACCAAAACAACTCAGCAATCAAGATGTCATGTTTTAATAAAATATTTTGAAAATCAAAAGTAATGAAAAAATCCACAATAAAAATGTGAAATTTTTTTAAACATCTTTACTGGAGTATAATTGCTTTACAATGGTGTGTTAGTTTCTGCTTGATAACAAAGTGAATCAGTTATACATATACATATGTTCCCATATCT